>NC_056605.1:4191760-4301760 GCF_018340385.1 Cyprinus carpio
CGCGTCCACCGCACCACTCTGCTGTAAGTGATTCCAGATTGGACTCTAACACACAATCCCAGGCTTGGAACGCCAGTGCATTTTCCTTTAGGCTGCTGGGGCTATTATGCAGCAGCTAACTTGTCCTTTTAATTCTTCATCTTATTCAGGAAGCTTTTAAAATACTTACACACAGTCTTCTGGATGAATGACTACTATGAGAGGACCAAGCTGTGGATGTGGCCCCTTTTTTAAGGTTTAAGGCACGTCTCAAAGTTAAAAAGTCTTAGCAGAGGATGGTTTCGATCCATCGACCTCTGGGTTTTGGGCCCAGCACGCTTCCGCTGCGCCACTCTGCTGTAAGTGATCCCTGATTGGATTCTAACACACAATCCCTGGCTTAGAACGCCAGTGCCTTTTCCATTAGGCCACTGGGGCTGTTTTGTGGCAGCTATCTTGCCCTTTTAATTCTACATCTTATTCAGGAGGCCTTTAAAATACACACACACAGTCTTCTGGATGAACGACTACTATGAGAGGAACAAGCTTTTCATGTTGCACATTTTTTTAAGCATTTAGGCACATCTTGAAGTTAAAGAGTCTTAGCAGAGGATGGTTTTGATCCATCGACCTCTGGGTTATGGGCCCAGCACGCTTCCGCTGCGCCACTCTGCTGTAAGTGAGCCCAGATAGGACTCTAACACACAATCCGTGGCTTAGAACGCCAGTGACTTTTCCATTAGGCCATTGGGGCTGTTTTGTGGCTGCTAACTTGCCCTTTTAATTCCACATCTTGTTCAGGAGGCCTTTAAAATACAAACACAGAGTCTTCTGGATGAACAACTATGAGAGGACCAAGATTTTCACGACCAGACAGTGGATGTTGCCCCTTTTTTGGGGACTCAGGCGCATCTAGAATTTAAAAACTCTTAGCAGAGGATGGTTTCAATCCATCGACCTCTGGGTTATGGGCCCAGCACACTTCCGCTGCGCCACTCTGCTGTAAACCACTGCAGGTGGGACACGAACCCACACCACCTGGAATAGGAGGCCGGGGATTTACCCATTAGGCCACTGGGGCTGCTATGCAGTAGTTAACTTGCCCTTTTAATTCTCCATCTTAATCAGGAGACATTTAAAATAACCTCATACAGCCTTCTTGATGAACGACTACTATGAGAGGACCAAGCTGTGCCCCTTTTTTTAAGCACTCAGGTGCTTCTAGAAGTTAAAACCTCTCAGCAGAGGATGGTTTCCGTCCATCAAGCTTTGGGTTATGGGCCCAGCACGCTTCCGCTGCGCCACTCTGCTGTAAGTGATCCCAGATTGGACTCTAACACACAATCCCAGGCTTGGAACGCCAGTGCATTTTCCTTTAGGCCGCTGGGGCTATTATGCAGCAGCTAACTTGCCCTTTTACTTCTTCATCTTATTCAGGAAGCTTTTAAAATACTTACACACAGTCTTCTGGATGAATGACTACTATGAGAGGACCAAGCTGTGGATGTTGCCCCTTTTTTTAAGCATTTAGGCACGTCTCAAAGTTAAAAAGTCTTAGCAGAGGATGGTTTCGATCCATCGACCTCTGGGTTATTGGGCCCAGCACGCTTCCGCTGCGCCACTCTGCTGTAAGTGATCCCTGATTGGACTCTAACACACAATCCCTGGCTTAGAACACCAGTGCCTTTTCCATTAGGCCACTGGGGCTGTTTTGTGGCAGCTAACGTGCCCTTTTAATTCTACATCTTGTTCTATGAACAACTACTATGAGAGGACCAAGCTTTTCACGACC
Source organism: Cyprinus carpio (assembly GCF_018340385.1). NCBI lineage: Eukaryota > Metazoa > Chordata > Actinopteri > Cypriniformes > Cyprinidae > Cyprinus > Cyprinus carpio. Next base: position 4,193,532 of record NC_056605.1, read on the forward strand.
AGGCTGTGGAAGTTGCCCCTTTTTGGGGGACTCAGGCACGTCTAGAAGTTAAAAACTCTTAGCAGAGGATGGTTTCCATCCGTCAAGCTCTGGGATACGGGCCCAGCACGCTTCTGCTGCGCCACTCTGCTGTAAGTGGTCCCAGATTGGACTCTAACACACAATCCCAGGCTTGGAACGCCAGTGCATTTTCCTTTAGGCCGCTGGGGCTATTATGCAGCAGCTAACTTGCCCTTTTAATTCTTCATCTTATTCAGGAAGCTTTTAAAATACTTACACACAGTCTTCTGGATGAATGACTACTATGAGAGGACCAAGCTGTGGATGTTGCCCCTTTTTTTAAGCATTTAGACACGTCTCAAAGTTAAGAAGTCTTAGCAGAGGATGGTTTCGATCCATCGACCTCTGGGTTATGGGCCCAGCACGCTTCCGCTGCGCCACTCTGCTGTAAACCACCCCAGATAGGACTCGAACCCACAATTCCTGGCTTAGGAGGCCAGTGCCTTATCCATTAGGCCACTGGGGCTGTTAGGCAGTAGGCAACTTACCCTTTTAATTCTGCATCTCATTCAGGAGGCCTTTAAAATACACACACCAAGTCTTCTGGATGAATGACAAAAAAGAGAGGACAAAGATTTTCACGACCAGACAGTGGATGTTGCCCCTTTTTTGGGGACTCAGGCACATCTAGAAGTTAAAAACTCTTAGTAGAGGATGGTTTCAATCCATCGACCTCTGAGTTATGGGCCCAGCACACTTCCGCTGCGCCACTCTGCTGTAAACCACTGCAGATGGGACACGAACCCACACCAACTAGAATAGGAGGCCGGGGATTGACCCATTAGGCCACTGGGGCTGCTATGCGGTAGTTAGCTTGCCCTTTTAATTCTCCATCTTAATCAGGAGACCTTTAAAATAACCTCATACAGCCTTCTTGATGAACGACTACTATGAGAGGACCGAGCTGTGCCCCTTTTTTTAAGCACTCAGGTGCTTCTAGAAGTTAAAACCTCTCAGCAGAGGATGGTTTCCGTCCATCAAGCTCTGGGTTATGGGCCCAGCACGCTTCCGCTGCGCCACTCTGCTGTAAGTTATCCCAGATTGGACTCTAACACACAATCCCAGGCTTGGAACGCCAGTGCATTTTCCTTTAGGCCGCTGGGGCTATTATGCAGCAGCTAACTTGCCCTTTTAATTCTTCATCTTATTCAGGAAGCTTTTAAAATACTTACACACAGTCTTCTGGATGAATGACTACTATGAGAGGACCAAGCTGTGGATGTTGCCCCTTTTTTTAAGCATTTAGACACGTCTCAAAGTTAAGAAGTCTTAGCAGAGGATGGTTTCGATCCATCGACCTCTGGGTTATGGGCCCAGCACGCTTCCGCTGCGCCACTCTGCTGTAAGTGATCCCTGATTGGACTCTAACACACAATCCCTGGCTTAGAACGCCAGTGCCTTTTCCATTAGGCCACTGGGGCTGTTTTGTGGCAGCTAACGTGCCCTTTTAATTCTACATCTTGTTCGATGAACAACTACTATGAGAGGACCAAGATTTTCAAGACCAGACACTGGATGTTGCCCCTTTCTTGGGGACTCAGGCACATCTAGAAGTTAAAAACTCTTAGCAGAGGATGGTTTCAATCCATCGACCTCTGGGTTATGGGCCCAGCACACTTATGCAGTAGTTAACTTGCCCTTTTAATTCTCCATCTTAATCAGGAGACCTTTAAAATACTCACACACAGTCTTCTGGATGAACGACTACTATGAGAGGACCAAGCTGTGCCCCTTTTTTTAAGCACTCAGGCGCTTCTAGAAGTTAAAACCTTTCAGCAGAGGATGGTTTCCGTCCATAAAGCTCTGGGCTATGGGCCCAGCACGCTTCCGCTGCGCCACTCTGCTGTAAGTGATCCCAGATTGGACTCTAACACACAATCCCAGGCTTGGAACGCCAGTGCATTTTCCTTTAGGCCGCTGGAGCTATTATGCAGCAGCTAACTTGCCCTTTTAATTCTTCATCTTATTCTGGAAGCTTTTAAAATACTTACACACAGTCTTCTGGATGAATGACTACTATGAGAGGACCAAGCTGTGGATGTTGCCCCTTTTTTTAGCATTTAGACTCGTCTCAAAGTTAAAAAGTCTTGGCAGAGGATGGTTTCGATCCATCGACCTCTGGGTTATGGGCCCAGCCCAGCACGCCCGCTGCGCCACTCTGCTGTAAGTGATCCCCGATTGGACTCTAACACACAATCCCTGGCTTAGAACGCCAGTGCCTTTTCCATTAGGCCACTGGGGCTGTTTTGTGGCAGCTAACGTGCCCTTTTAATTCTACATCTTGTTAGATGAACAACTACTATGAGAGGACCAAGCTTTTCACGACCAGGCAGTGGAAGTTGCCCCTTTTTGGGGACTCAGGCACATCTAGAAGTTAAAAACTCTTATCAGAGGATGGTTTCAATCCATCGACCTCTGGGTTATGGGCCCAACACACTTGCACTGCGCCACTCTGCTGTAAACCATTGCAGATGGGACACGAACCCACACCACCTAGAATAGGAGGGCGGGGATTTACCCATTAGGCCACTGGGGCTGCTATGCAGTAGTTAACTTGCCCTTTTAATTCTCCATCTTAATCAGGAGACCTTTAAAATAACCTCATATAGCCTTCTTGATGAACGACTACTATGAGAGGACCGAGCTGTGCCCCTTTTTTTAAGCACTCAGGTGCTTCTAGAAGTTAAAACCTCTCAGCAGAGGATGGTTTCCGTCCATCAAGCTCTGGGTTATGGGCCCAGGACTCTTCTGCTGCGCCACTCTGCTGTAAATCAATCCTGCTGGGACTTGAACCCACAATCCCTGGCTTCGAAGGCCAGTGCCTTATCCATAAGGCCACTGGGGCTAGGGTGCAGCAGCTAACTTGCCCTTTTAATTCTATATCTTATACAGGAGGCCTTTAAAATACACACACACAGTCTTCTGGATGAACGACTACTATGAGAGGACCAAGCTTTTCATGTTGCACATTTTTTTAATCATTTAGGCACATCTTGAAGTTAAAGAGTCTTAGCAGAGTATGGTTTCGAACCATCGACCTCTGGGTCATGGGCCCAGCACGCTTCCGCTGCGCCACTCTGCTGTAAGTGATCCCAGATAGGACTCTAACACACAATCCGTGGCTTAGAACGCCAGTGCCTTTTCCATTATTCCACTGGGGCTGTTTTGTGGCAGCTAACGTGCCCTTTTAATTCTACATCTTGTTCGATGAACAACTACTATGAGAGGACCAAGATTTTCAAGACCAGACAGTGGATGTTGCCCCTTTTTTGGGGACTCAGGCACATCTAGAAGTTAAAAACTCTTAGCAGAGGATGGTTTCAATCCATCGACCTCTGGGTTATGGGCCCAGCACACTTCCGCTGCGCCACTCTGCTGTAAACCACCCCAGATGGGACTCGAACCCACAATCCCTTTTTTGGGGACTCAGGCACATCTAGAAGTTAAAAACTCTTAGCAGAGGATGGTTTCAATCCATTGACCTCTGGGTTATGGGCCCAGCACACTTATGCTGTAGTTAACTTGCCCTTTTAATTCTCCATCTTAATCAGGAGACCTTTAAAATACTCACACACAGTCTTCTGGATGAACGACTACTATGAGAGGACCAAGCTGTGCCCCTTTTTTTAAGCACTCAGGCGCTTCTAGAAGTTAAAACCTCTCAGCAGAGGATGGTTTCCGTCCATCAAGCTCTGGGCTATGGGCCCAGCACGCTTCCACTGCGCCACTCTGCTGTAAGTGATCCCAGATTGGACTCTAACACACAATCCCAGGCTTGGAACGCCAGTGCATTTTCCTTTAGGCCGCTGGGGCTATTATGCAGCAGCTAACTTGCCCTTTTAATTCTTCATCTTATTCAGGAAGCCTTTTAAAATACTTACACACAGTCTTCTGGATGAATGACTACTATAAGAGGACCAAGCTGTGGATGTTGCCCCTTTTTTTAGCATTTATACACGTCTCAAAGTTAAAAAGTCCTAGCAGAGGATGGTTTCAATCCATCGACCTCTGGGTTATGGGCCCAGCACGCTTCCGCTGCGCCACTCTGCTGTAAGTGATCCCAGATAGGACTGTAACACACAATCCGTGGCTTAGAACGCCAGTGACTTTTCCATTAGGCCACTTGGGCTGTTTTGTGGCAGCTAACTTGCCCTTTTAATTCCACATCTTGTTCAGGAGGCCTTTAAAATAAAAACACAGAGTCTTCTGGATGAACAACTATGAGAGGACCAAGCTTTTCAAGACCAGACAGTGGATGTTGCCCCTTTTTTGGGTACTCAGGCACATCTAGAAGTTAAAAACTCCTAGCAGAGGATGGTTTCAATCCATCGACCTCTGGGTTATGGGCCCAGCACACTTCCGCTGCGCCACTCTGCTATAAACCACCCCAGATGGGACTCGAACTCACAATCCCTGGTTTAGGAGGCCAGTGCCTTATCCATTAGGCCACTGGGACTGCTAGGCAGTAGGCAACTTACCCTTTTAATTCTGCATCTCATTCAGGAGGCCTTTAAAATACACACACCAAGTCTTCTGGATGTCTGAAAAAAAGAGAGGACAAAGATTTTCATGACCAGGCTTTGGATGCTGCCCCTTTATTGGAGACTCAGGCATGTCTGGAAATTAAAGAAGAAACAGCAGACAGAGGTTTCCATCCATCAACCACTGGGTTATGGGCTCAGGACTCTTCTGCTCCGCCACTCTGCTGTAAATCAATCCTGCTGGGACTTGAACCCACAATCCCTGGCTTCGAAGGCCAGTGCCTTATCCATAAGGCCACTGGGGCTATTATGCAGCAGCTAACTTGCCCTTTTAATTCTATATCTTATTCAGGAGGCCTTTAAAATACACACACACAGTCTTCTGGATGAACGACTACTATGAGAGGACCAAGCTTTTCACGACCAGGCTTTGGATGTTGCCCCTTTTTTGGGGGATTCAAGCATGTCTAGATATTTAAAATTCTTAGCAGAGGATGGTTTTGATCCATTGACCCCTGGGTTAAGGGGCCCAGCATGTTTCCATTGCACCTCTCTGCTGTAATTCAGGTCATTATGCCACTGGGGCTGTTATGCAGTAGTTAACTTGCTCTTCAAACAATTGTTTAATTGTGAATATGAGATTGAGCTGAATGAAAGCTGTATCAGATGCAGGTAATCACACTCGCTCAGTCAATCTCTCTCTCACTCATGTGGTTTTTGATAGACAAAAATGCAACATTCAATATGGCTGCTGTATCGAAGCAAGCCCCGCTTTCTGAATAAAAGATTCATTCGATAATCAGTAAAATCAATGCATAGATTTCCGAAATAGTAAGCATTCTTGAGATGTGCGCTTAGACTGCATATGCGTACTGGCTGGTCTAGCCTGTAAAATAAGCTTTTTTAATGCTATTTTAATAAAAAAAAAAAAAAACATTTATGAGACAATTGTTGTCAGATTACATGGTGAATTCAAATATGTAATTTAATCATAAGCTTGGTGTACAGTTTTGGAAAAGTTGATGTTCAAAGAGATGCACTTGCATACATGGGAGGTATTTCAAATATAGCCACTGAGTGAAATGATTTGCCTTAAAGAGACATTGATAATACACAGCTTTTAATACAGTAATACAATAAGCATTTAATTTAGCAACTCAACGTTCCCTCTTTACTAGTTCTAAAGTGACATTTTGAAATTAGTAACTGAGGCTTGGGCTCAACTATTAAACTGTTAACCTGTGATTTTAATCCGTGGCGGAAGAAAGTAGCCCGCACAAAAGAGGGTTTTTAAAGATTACCTACATCCGAATCACAGCCGTCCCGATATACAGCCATATTTCATGTCTACTCATGTGATATTGCTCATATACATACATATTATATATTTAGCCCAAACCGTCACGGTTCATTTCATGTATTAAGATGACAGATACAGTCATTCATAGGCGATCAATCCTGAAGAGGGCGCACGCGGTAATGCAACGCTAACTGTCATAACAGGAGAGAAGAAGAGGTTATCTATGCACCGACCTAAAACTATTAAGCACCATTGTATTTACTTTTAGTTTTATTTTGGCCAATATTTATTCCAGAATGGAACACAAACTGCACTGCGAATTTTTATTAAGTCTGTAAAGAGAAGAAAAAACTGTACCAGGCAGATCATGATCACTGTTTGCGGTGCTAGAAATATAGGAAGACAAATATGTGGGGGTTGAAAGTATCTTTGAGAAGAACTGACCATCTTCAGAAATGTTTTGTTGGCTTTTTCTTTTCCTCTTACCTCCATATAATGCATACTAAAGTACTGTTTATAAGCACAGCTGCTTTGTTTACAGCAGTAACCAAGGAAATGCCATATCACTGCTGTTCCATAAGCACCACCTGCTGTCAGAGAATAAATCTGCAATTTCATTCAGTCTGTCTGCTGTTTTTCTAAACCCTTTTTAGCTGGGTTTCAGCCCCCCTATCTGTCACCTTAGCCCCCAAAAATCTTAACAATCAGGCCAGTGCTGCTTCCTCAAGAAAGTTTTTCATTCTCACGTGTTTTAAGTCTTATCAGTTTAAACACTTAAGTAATTTTAAGCCATTTAAGCCCAAGACATCTCAATGCGGTACTCACACGCTGTGATAAAGCGTTTCTATGCGCACTGCGCGTGCACACATGTGAAAGGCACAAACAAATAGCCGTAGCCTTCTCAGACGGCAGGGGAATACCAATGGTTGTCTTGACAAGTATCCTTGTAAGCACAGTCGGTTGTTTTAAGTGAGCGTAAACTGTAAAGAAAATATTAAATTTACATCAGTATAACGGATCCATGCATTTCTTATGTAAATAATGTTAATCAAAAAGAGCAAAAGAAAAATTGTTCGGTGCTTTAATAGTTTTAATGGATATTTGCGTTTATGTTATTGTTAATAAAGTAATTTGTTGTGAATAATTGTGGGTTTGTGTTGTTTTAATTTATATTTGCTTTTGTGGGCGCATGTCCTAAAACCTTGAAAACCCCTGTTATATAGCATAATTTCACAAATCTGAAGTCAGACCATTCTGTTTTTGCTTTAAATCTTGAAATGATACAATATAATTAAAATAAAAAAAACAACTGCTGAAGGTGTCATGGTTCATGAATGCATTGCTTCCTGCTTGTCTCATGTTTGTGTTGTGACATGTGTGTAGGTGTGTGTGAGTGGGTGTGACCAGCAATCATTGTCTAATCAGCGGCCAGCTGCTCTCACTCACGGCGCCAGCTGCAGTTAATCCACTCAACTTTAAATACTCACCCAGTTCTCATCTCTCTTGTCAGATTGTTGTTTGAGGTCCTCCGTGTTGCATGTCAATGTCCACTCCTGTTTGGCGTTTACAGTCTCGCGTGTCATTGTTCTGGTTCCGTGTTCCCTGTGGATTACGTCATCACCTGGAGTTACCACCGTCATTCACCAGCGCACCCGACTCATCATCTCGTCTGTCCAGTGCTGTCCATCGAGGTCCCTGCGCCACCCGCCATCAGTCTGAGATTTCTTCACATTATAATTTCAATAAAGAGTTCACTTGCATTTGCTTCCTGTCTTCCTTCATGACATAAGGGTCCCCAAGGCAACTAAGCAAGCCAAAGGCAACGATGGCAAGGAACCAAAACTCCAATGACAGTAATGAGTGGAGGAAAAAAACTTGGGAGAAACCATATTTAACAAACCCAAAAACATATACCCTAGTGTAGTGTATCAGACCCCAACCAGACAAATTAAAGATTAGATCGGGAGCATGGTTGAAACATGAGCCGAATTCCACAGAAAGGCAACAGGATTTTGTAAATCAACTCCTTGCACCACAGTCTGAAGCAAGATAAACAGCCAACTCTTTCAGAGAACAGCCTTCAACATTAGCACCATTAGAACAATTATTGACAATTTCAATTCAGAAAAGAGATTGTCAAATTTGGGGCAAGTAATCCAGATTGATGGTCAAAGAGATGCACAGCCTGACCATCACATGTAAACCCATAATAGTAATCATGATCACATGGATTGACTTCCCCCACCTACAAGACAAGAACCACACTGAAATTCCTTTAAGGGGACCTTTTAACCTCTGGTCTCCACAGAACATCCTCATGTCAGAGAATGGCACGTCTTTTACAGATGTAGATGCACCAAAATGAACTCAGAAAAGACTTATAAAGGAATATCAGTCCATTGCTTAACTCCATATCATATATGAAACCCACACATTTGACTATCATGTTTCTATTCACTTATTGTGTATGCTTTTTAATGACTATTGAATAGCTTAAGTATTCATATTCATGTTTAGTATGTGTGTGTTCGAATCTTCTTGCTTGAATCGTTTCTGACCATCAGTTATTTGTCAAATGTATCATATTCTTATCATAGGAATCATTTCCAAAACCATACCCTGCAAGAGCGGGAAAATTTGGACTGTGATTGATAAGATAACATATGATTTATGAATGGGTAGGACAAACATCGCAACACCCCGAGCAAAGACAATATCTAATTGGTCAAGACAACATTTGAGGTGTGGCCGAAAGGCCAGTTTAAATACACAGGACACCATCAAATTTGGCTTTTAGCTTTGGCTTTTCAGCTGCTGCTTTTAGTCAGCACTTTTAGCGTTCTTTGAGCGCCGTTCCAGCGTGCTTCGGCCTGCAGGCCTGCTGCTACTTAGCCACGATGAGAAGAAACACCACCTAGTCTCGTCAAACTTTACTTCTATTCTTTTACTTTGGTTTCTTTTTTTTTCCGTTTGAGAGTTTCGTGTTCTGAGTTGAGTTTTGTAACACTGTGTCTCCGAGTCTGACCTCGAGTGGCCGTTCAAATTCAGCCAGCCCACAACTCCGTGTCTTCAGCCAACGCCCAATCACGGGCTTCCCAAGACGTCACTTCAACGACTACTGAACTTCCAGCCAATCAGCAACCTCGGGAAACCCCCTTTTCAACGACAACAAAGGGAACCCCCTTTACACAAGCAAGGCAAGTAACATACCTCCAGACTCTGATCTAAACTGGTGTAGCTATCTAACATAATTTTAACCTCATTGAGGAACTCAATGCAAGGGTTAATTAAGTGACTGATGGTTGTTCATGTCTATGCAATTTCACGTATTGCTAAAAACTTGGGATTTCATATTTTCATTCTTAAACCCATTCTTTCCTAACTTTCTATCCTCCTGCAACTTGTGTGAATGTGTGAGTGCGTGTGCTTATGTGTTAGATTAGTTTAAATGTCTTAGATTTATCTAATAAAGCCTTATTCATATTAAAAAGAGAAGTATCTTGTGTTTTGTGCTTACAAGTTAATGTCTTAAACTGCCGATCTTGTTACTGTGCTAATTAATAGTGTTTTCACTATACTTTGGATATTAATATCTGTTAAATAACACATAATTCTGTCTTTATCTTTTCGATGCCGTCCGACCATTCTCAGTCCTTGCATGAGCTCATGGAAAGAAGTAAATGAACATGAAGCCTTTTAGTCTGCTCACAAACTTCTTCTTCGTTTATTATTACATTCACACATTATATAGTTGCATTGCAAAGGGTGGTGTAGTGGGTTTATCCAATAAGCATTGTACACTACACCATATAGGAATGTCTAGAAAACAAGGGGGTTTCCCTCCTGCTGCCTCTAGAGCCCGTACATCTGTATGTTATATAGAATGGAAGTATGGCCAGGAAGTTCTGGACATATTAGGCATACACTTGGCCAAGGATACTTCAACTCTGAGCAGAAGGACAGACCGAACTCAATAACCTTCGGGGCCTATAGCCCCCGTCCTGGTCTGAACATCTGAACTCATGAGGAAATATGCATGTGTGTGCATACATTGAGGTATAGAAAGAGAACACAGAAGGGAGGAGGGAGCAAGACAGAAGAAAAGGAGTAAGAAGGGAGGAGGGATTGCAGAGAGGCACAAAAAACATCTGGCAGAGAGCATAATATAATCTAACAGTTTCCCCATTTGTTTATATAATAGACAACATAAAGGCTCTCTCTGCCCAATTCCCCTTCTCTTAACATTAGCTCAGCATTTTTTCTCATTCCACTTAAGATCAGCACATTCAACAGTTCTATTCATCAACACACTCACGAGCATCCTTTACCAACTTGCGAACCAAGGCAAAAATCATTCTGAGTGTTCGCTACTTCCCTTGCCTTATAATTCCTAAGCATTCCTAGACATATTCGGTAAACCTTTATCAATCAGCATCAATCAACATTGATCAAACATTTACCATCCGCCTCATTATGAGGGTTATCTGTGCAACAAAATATTCCCACTATAACACATTTTGTCCTTTTAAACATAATCTGTTCATTTTTGCAGTGCAGGTAACTGTAAGCCTTGTAGCTTTTCCTTGGCCTCAATCTTAATAATATGGTTGGCTAGTCACTACTACATGTTCTTAGCAAATGTGTGGTTTATCTGCATTATCTAGCCAATTTTCCTCACCCATATTTACAAGGGAACATGTACAGGTGAGCAAGCTTTCTGTACAGCCAGGCATATTACCAGTTAAGCAGCCATGGCCTAATACTTTTAGTATTATTCTTACAAATTCTGGTTTCCTACACATAATTCTCTATCAAAACATAATATATTAGACTGCAAACATTTAAATGCTTTTCATTACATTGTTCACATCTTTGGTTTCTAAAAATACCTCTTTATCCCCAACTGGATATGCTTAATGTATGAGACCTTAACCAGGACAGTCAGATTCGGGCCAATATAACTAACCCCTAATGTCACCTGGATGTCTGCTGGGTTGCTGACTTACTATAGCTCTCAGGTTTATAATGTCAGGTGGACTTCTAGAGGTGGTCCAATTTTTCATCTCGTCTCATTTGTGCTGCACTTTTAATTTTAGCTTGTGTTATTAATAATTCTAATGTAAAAATCAAGTTAATCTAACAAATTAACTTTTAAAGTCTATATCAGTGCTATAGACCTATGCAGTAACTCAAGTCAACTACTAGAACAACAACATTATCAGTAATGTCAATCAAATACACAAAAAATAAATCTTCTGATAAATGTAAACCACATCATAATCTCTTCGTTCCATGCTGTATCAGAATGATGTCAGGATCCGGATGATTTAATCAGTCTCTTTTCCCTGCTAAGAGTTGCTCCTCAATCTTTCCTTGATTCCGGCAGGATCTTAATCAGTTGGAGCAAACAGCGGGCTTTTAAGCCACCAGTTGAGTTTGCACATTCTCCTCGCTGGTCCCCCTAAGGGACTCTTCTGCCCCTGCCTGGGTTAGAGGCACACCTGGTGTGAACTCAGGATGTTCCTCCTTTCAATGACAAGGAACACCAAAGCCATGTATATCGCTGTCTCATCAGACATTCCAGATTAGCGGAGTAAACCATCCTTGATATCAGAAGAACTACCTATACCTGTGATAGGAGATCTTAAAATGCTTTTGTTAGAAACAACACATTTACTCATCACCCAGTCGATCCTTTATGTAGTGACCTGTGAGGAAAAAATCGTGTGGACTGAGGGCTGTCTATTTTCCCAATAACACCAGTAAAGTGAGAGGACTAGAACCCATATCATTCCAATTTCAATCAATATCATTTATTTCTTTTTTTTTTTCCATCTGACTTCTTTCCTCTTCCCCCTGTATACCACGTATAAGTGGTATACACTAAAGTTCAATTCAACTCAGCTCAATTATTTCTGTGTTGTTTCAAGGTATCTCACTATCATCAAATAATTTCTGAAACATGACCTTTTTTATTCAGGCTTTTAACCTATTAATATCAGTTTTTTCTTTGAAACACTCAGCCCACATGTAACATGTTAACAAGCACAATATATTTCATACATCTGACACATAATCAGTTTGATGAAGTCCGTCATGACATCCTGAAAAGGGAAAAAAAATAAAAAGTTAAGTTTGGGGTGGACAGAGCAAACCTTCTTGCTCTGCCTTCCCATGTTTAACCCTGCGCAGGTGTGGCACTTTTTCTTTACCTGCCACTTAATATCCCAAGCCAGGATAATTAGCCAAATTAATCCATAGCCATTATTTTCTGGGGCATAATCTACCTTGTGTGCCCACTTAGAAAATTTTGAAACAGCTGTTCATGGCAGTTTGTCTGCCTTGGTGCACCATCACTCACACACTTTCACACACTCTCACACCCCCCTCTGGCCAGAGCATCATCTCTTTTTGTCACTGCCTCCACAGACAGTGAATTGAATGGGGAATGTCAGTTTCTAGGGTGGAATACCACCAAGTCTTTCTCGAATAAAACAATTTCGGTAACGACAGAAGCTACTCAACGTAGGCACTGTGGCATTCCCCTTGCAACAGTGTCTAAACGTTGGACTATAACCGTTGGATGATGTCCATCACAATGGGGTTGAATTCCTCATCGCGTTCATAACCCCAAAATTTTACATTGTTTTGTCAAAATAATCTTTTAGGCCTAGGCATGCCATTATTGAAAGTACCAATTTTAATTTTAATTTAATTTTCTTTTTAATTTCTTAATTTTCTTAATTTCTAATAAATTATCTGTGTATTTTAGTTTTGTCTTTACTAGTTTTTTCTATTGCTCATGAGCTGCTCTTAAAGATTGGAGATCTCCACATAATCTTGGATTCATGGCCAAAAACACTTACATCATGAGACCGCTTTCTCTGGGTATGACAGCATTTGTATTTTGACAAGTTTGGAATTTTAAAACTTAAATTCATCCCTAAGAAAATCTATATTTACCAAGATGGAGTGACTAGTATCATTGCTTTACAATTCATATTTTGATCTTGGACACTTTGTGCCCTCTACTCCCCTATGTTTTAAGGAATCTTGGAACATCTCTGTTTATCAGCTTTACAAGAAGCTCCGTCTTTACATCAGAGTCTAAACTCTCCCTGTATTTCACAGTAAGTCCTCTCTATGCTAAATCCAGTCCAAGTTTTAGCTGATTGAGAAATCAAGCAAACATTTAACTTCTTTAATAGGATTGGACTGGTGCCTATTAAAAGAAAGCAGTTTGTTGTTAGTTAAACAGCTTACAAAGAACTGCTATTAGACCATTGAATTATCAAGTTGCAAATTAATATGACAAATCAAAATCTGAGGCGGTCTCTGTAGTGGTCACTGTATATGCAGTACCTTGACCACGAGGGAAAAGATGAAAGTCTCTGAAAGTCATTTGAACATGTCTTGGCTGTTTTAGTGTCTTTTTCCTTCTGCAGTGTCTTCCAGTCTGTCACTTGGTGATGAGGATATGATGGGGCATCGGAGTTTTGACTCAGGATGCAGTTATCTTCCACTCAGCCTCTCATGGCAGATGTCTGCAATGTTTTCAGTCTTTCTCCATTCCAGCCCCTCCCAGAAGTGTCAGATTCCTCTTACAGGGGGTGTAGCCGATCGCTCCTCAGCTTTTCCTGTTCTTCACAGCCATAATGCCTCTTTCTTCATGTTGTATCGCCCTTTGGCAGCTGCCCAAGATGTCGTCTTGTTGCTTCTATAAAATGAACACTCAAGAGAACCGCATTATAAACTTTGACCACAATTGCATATAAGCAATCTCTGGTATGGTCAGTCATCTTGTGCAACTGTCCAAAATTTAAGGAATCTCATCCAGTTAACAGTATATATATATATATATAGCAGTTCTTTGGTTTATTTTAATAAGCAAGTTCTTCTTTGCTGGAAAAGTGCAAGCAATTCCTTCTTTGCAGAATGCAGAAAAGAGCAGTAACCTATTCTATCTGATATGAGCATTTATGAGCATTATACTTCTATAATTCTTATGAATACATCAGCATGATGCATTGTATTATAACTTCAGACTGAAATCTTTTTTCTTAATCTAAATTATTAGCTTAATACGGCCGTTTAAAATAGTCACTCAATCTTGTTCCCATTGATCACAATGCACAAGTTATTTTAGTTAACACAAAAACTATAGTCTCAATCTCCACAATGTATCACATTTCAGGCTGTCCCCCAGAGATAACGGACACACAAACTTCACTCTTGTAAAGATAAAATGTAATGCAAGCTATCTCTTTTAAAACATCTATTTATCATTATATTACTTGTTTATCATCAATCAATATAATTCCCTTGTGGCTCCCACTTTTCATATAAACTAGCCTTTAACTTTTCAGAGCCAATGCTTAACTCAAATGTCCTAAAAAAATTCTGCCAAATCATCTAAATATAGTTTTCATTTTCTCCTCTACACATTGCCATCCCTCTGATCAACAATACTGTCCTAATTTTGGCTTTGTTGGTTACTGACATATAGGCGTGCTTCCATTTTTCCCTTCATATTGCGCAAAATGACATTGCGAATTGAAAATACGCCTAATGGAAACACCAATTTAAAAAAAACTTGCTGTTTTTATTCATATTTTATATTTTATTATTAAAAAATTAATAATTCGCAAACCTGCTGTGGAAACAGGGTTTTCGCATTTACAGGTCACATGCCGTATGTAAAAAGTCATATGATAATTCTTCAACGTACTATAACCTCCAAAAAACATTTCATACGTCCGGTATAAGGGTTTTCCCCTACCATTAATGCTTAGACAATTTACACTGCACACATCTGCGGTGCAGTTTGGCTCTGATACAGCCACTGAAGCTGATCGCAGCCACTCTAGTCTATTATTGTGTTTGCTCAAGCCGCGACACGGATGTCTCTGAAGCAGCTCTCAGCTGTAAAGATACATGCATACGCCTCCTTTGAATAAATATAGCCAAAATCATTTGCCATGACTTATCGCGAGTGGCAAAATATTACGTTTTAGAAGCATAACCTTGGTTAATGGAAACACTGTCATTTCACAATGCCTTTTTTTTTTTAAATTAATTTTTTTTTTTTTTTTATCGACATTTATAAAATATCAACAAAGTTTTGCGCAAATCTGTAATGGAAACCCACCTAGTGCCTCTTAAAATAGCAACTCACTGATCAAACACAGCTGAGAGAGAACAAAGCAAGAGTAGATTCGTTTCAAAACTTCACTAAATCCAAGTGAACTTAGAGTGGCAAATAGCCATTAGATGAATGTGCACTAAACAATTTGATGGAACACTACTCTGCTGTTTCACCCATCCTGTATAGATCAAGGGACATACATAGACAATTAAAAGAATTGCGATTTATCAGTTTATTTGTTTTAGTGCCCTGCAAGGACTTCACAAAACTCTCAAATCATTTAAAATCCTAAATCTAGGAAGGACTGAGAATGTCAATGTGAGAATAGGTAACAAAGATAGCCTTTCACGAAGCGTCCATTCGCTTTTTAAGAATGAGTAATGAAAAAAAAGTTATCTTTTGCGAAACTTCTATTCTAATAACAGTCGGTCGCGACCCGATACTGTTCTTCCCATATGTCGTACACAGTATGAGGATAACCCACTCTGCCAAATATGACAGAGTCCAAATTCACGGCACGAAAAATATGTTCAATTTCTTAACAGACAGTAAGAATAATTAAAGATTATTCCTCACCTGTCTGCAGAAAATCCGGACGAGCCCCCACTGTTAAATAACACATAATTCTGTCTTTATCTTTTCGATGCCGTCCGACCATTCTCAGTCCTTGCATGAGCTCATGGAAAGAAGTAAATGAACATGAAGCCTTTTAGTCTGCTCACAAACTTCTTCTTCGTTTATTATTACATTCACACATTATATAGTTGCATTGCAAAGGGTGGTGTAGTGGTTTATCCAATAAGCATTGTACACTACACCATATAGGAATGTCTAGAAAACAAGGGGGTTTCCCTCCTGCTGCCTCTAGAGCCCGTACATCTGTATGTTATATAGAATGGAAGCATGGCCAGGAAGTTCTGGACATATTAGGCATACACTTGGCCAAGGATACTTCAACTCTGAGCAGAAGGACAGACCGAATTCAATAACCTTCGGGCCTATAGCCCCCGTCCTGGTCTGAACATCTGAACTCATGAGGAAATATGCATGTGTGTGCATACATTGAGGTATAGAAAGAGAACACAGAAGGGAGGAGGGAGCAAGACAGAAGAAAAGGAGTAAGAAGGGAGGAGGAATTGCAGAGAGGCACAAAAACATCTGGCAGAGAGCATAATATAATCTAACAATATCCATAGCAGAGTTGATGTTATACAACTCAAAAAAGACTTATAAAGGAATATCAGTCCATTGCTTAACGCCATATCATATATGAAACCCACACATTTGACTATCATGTTTCTTTTCACTTATTGTGTATGTCTTTTTAATGACTATTGAATAGCTTAAGTATTCATATTCATGTTTAGTATATGGGCTCGTTCAACGAATCGCTGGCCGTCTCAGTGATCAGCCGTGAAACAATGATTCTGTTCAAATTCCCTTTAAAATCTTAAATGATTCCCTTTGAGCTAAATTGACCTGTTTCCCTTACAGTAGGCTATGAGTAAAAGTGCCTATCATTTAATGAAATTATGTCCATTTGATGAAAGCCCATTGTTATGCGCTGAAAGTGTGAACCCATTGAACGCAGTACAGTTAAGCTTAAAAGGCCCACTTTACCTAAAGGCACACCTGAAATCATCCTACTTATTGTCTGTCTAGTACAGACTTACAGTTGTAAGAGTGCAGAATTACAATGGAACAAAAACAATACCAAATGCTATAAAAATCACAGCAATATGAGATTTCTTGATTTTGTGACAAGTGACAGATGCAATTTACTTAATATCTTTGGTAAATAATTAGTCTCATCACAAACATCTACTCTAGTAAGTGTACCAACTACTTATCTGTGTGGTCACATCAGCATACACCACTCAATTTTCTTATTCATTTTTGCTCAGTGTCTTTGAATTAGGTGGTTGGAGATTCTTAGTTGATATTAAGTCAGTTCTCCTCATATTCACACAGGTGTCCTAGCAGAGGAACCACAGGTTTAGGTCATCACATTAACTATCAACATAATCCATAAACCTAACACCTAACAACCACAAAGCGTGTCAACACATTTTGTATAAGAAGAAATGTAAATGAAAGAACAGAAACGTGACCTTCAAAGTTCAACACTTTCATTAACAATCAGTAATGACATTTCTGAATAGAAAATTAACTTTAATTTGAAAAGTTTTTGCTTTACATCAGCTGTTTTCAAAATGAACAGCAGCATTTTAGTTTTTTTTTTTTTTTTTTTCCATAATGGATGCAAAAACACAGAAATGTTCTCGATGCGTCATGGGGATATCATGGGGTCAAAATGGGGCGAATTTCAAATGAAAGCAAGCATCCCTATCCCTTTCTCCCTTCGAAAAGCAGAGCCCTTGAAGTGTGTTCTTTGTTTAGGGCATTAACGTCTTGTATAAGCATTTGGAACTCCCTTGACAAAGGAAATATCTGACCATGTTTTACCTTGACAACACTGCACGTGCAGCATTCAGGACTCCATCAGTTGTTGCAAAAATACTTTTATCTTCAACTATTATGTAATTGTTTCTTATTTACTAAAACTTTCAAACTAAACTTGCTTAAACTACCTATGTAGCCAAAACGCTTTGGCCTGATATTGGCCCAGATCCAGCAGGCCAGAAGAAATACCTTGGCCCGGCTGCAGTTGCCAGACTCTGCCTTGACATGGGATGAATGATGCCTCAGAATCGTCCTAAGTAATAAATTACTTACCCATACAGAATTACAATTTCTAAAATATGTGAATTAAAGACTCCTTCCAGTTTTTATACAAAACAAGAGCTTTTAATAATTTTCCCACAAAATTGTTTCCTTACAATTACCCCATAACATCCATGTGTTCCTTTCCATTATAAAAATGACAATGAAAGTATGAGTGAGAGATATATATATATATATATATATATATATATATATATATATATATATATATCTATATATATATATATATATATATATATATATATGAGCTTCCTCAAGTAAACGTACCCTAAAAAAGGGACAGATTGACAGAAAGCGACAAAAAGGGGAACAGACAATGAATGACACATATGATTATTCAGACAATCTCAGACTGATAACATGAAAGGTAACTCTGGTAAATGTTTACATTTGGAACATACCCTTGAAAGAATTTTTTTGCATTCTGGCCGGCTCTTTTCTTCCCCCACCTCTGTCCAAAGAGAGCAGCAGCCATCTTTTGATGAACTTTTAAACCTCTCCAACTGATGCACTGCCAGTCCTTGCATTTCTTTGCACGGTTTAAAAAAAAAAAAAAAAAAAAAAAAAAAAAAAAAGATCAGCCGCAGTATAGACCAGTGGTGTCAAACTCAGTTCCTGGAGGGCCACAGCTCTGCACAATTTATCTCCAACCAGCTCCAACTCACACCTGCTTTGAAGTTTGTAGTAATCCTGAAGACCTTGATTAACTGAGTCAGGTGTGCTTGATTATGGTTGGAGCTAAACTCCAGCACTGTCAGCAAACTCACATTTATAGCTTCATTATAAATAAACATTACTTTGTGAAGGACGGTTTATTAAAATGATATTATACAGTTAGATTATCAAATGTTTACTCACCAGGGTAGCAATTTCTTCTGGTCTTCTGGCAATTAGCAGCACAAAAAGCCCACCGGGTGGTGTCATTAGATGTCAAAGCTAGTGCATATCTTGAAACTCATATCAAAAATAATGTTGAAGTTCCTTTAACCACTTTAAGCTTTTCATTATATGAATTAAAATTCCCAAATGTAGTTAAAAAAAACACTCTAAGAAATAACATACAGTCCCTCCAGAAGGTCTCACAGGTGTTATGTGAAGGCAAGAAATAAGCAGTAAAATCCACATTGTAATTGTAACCAGCAACTCCATCTTTACTTTCCACAGGGATATACTTCATCAATTTGCGTTTTGACTACTACTTTTTTTTCAAACAAACAAATGCACAATAAACACTGAAACATAACACAAACACGTGTCACACGTGCTTACAAACTCTGCTGCCAGTCGCCGCATGCGCAGCGCCATTCAGAGCCACAAAAAGCATGAACTAATTTTCTTTATCTACATTCCTTGACATGTTCCAGGAGCTAACTGCTAAAGTGGATGAAATGCACGACAAGATGATCTCCATTGATAAAATGGTTGCCGTTTCTTGTGGAAAACTCAACAAACTTTCTAAGAAAGTCTCCCATATGAGTGAAGAGGTCAAGATGCACTCTATCAAGATTGTTCAACTTGAAAATGAGGAACTGCAGGCTGAAAACGAACGTCTGAAAGAAAACTCTGATGAAATGCATCAGTACTCATGTAGATGGAATCTCAATCTACAAGGGGTCCCAGAGCGCGATGGAGAAGATGCAAGAAGTGTGATGGTGGACATCCTAAGAAAGATGGTCCCTAGTATCCAGAGCAAGTTGGATGATGTAATTGATGTTGTACAATGCCTGACAAAGGAGATCCGACAGAGCACCTTGTTGATGAGTTGAGTTGAGCAACTCTATTAAAAGAAAAAGAAAAATTCTAACTAAAAGAAATAGTGGAATAATTCAGATATTAAAATTAAAAATAGATCAGTCTTTTTTGATAAATGGTTTAATAAAAAGTTTTAGAATTAAGAATTAATGGATTAATATGTCTGATGAAAGCTTCACTTGCACATGAGTCATGTTCAAAACAACTACATCAATTATGTTTAGGAGGTGATTCACTTTTAAGTAAAGAATGTAAGAATAAATTTATTTGTTGTGTTTATATGCTATTGTTTGTGTCAGGGTTCCGGTAGAGGGATGAGGCAAGGACTCAATGATGCAGAGAGAAGGGCTCTTTAATAATAAAAAATAAGATAAACAAACAAAAACTACCCCGTAGGGGAAACAGACAAAACTAGACTGGCAAGGCAAGGCACGAGAAACACAGACAAATATTTTGACGACGAACTAACAACCAGACTGCAAACACAATGAGAATAAATAGGGAGCTAATGAGGAGGGTAACGAGGGAACACATGTGGGGAAAATTACATCAATAATCATGTAACAAGATGGGTGGGGTCAAGACAATTGACGAGGACACATGGCACATAGGAACCAAGACAAAAGCCATGTGCTTACACAAAACAAAAACACAAGCACATGGGCAGCAAACCAATCACAAGCCATGTGCTTGAACTAGACACAAACACGCAGCTAATGAGCAAACTCATCAGCCGCGTGTTCACACAAGACAGCACGCAGCCAGCGAAAACCAAGCTGCGTGCAACAATACAAAACACTGGAGACCGCACGCTCCCACCAACAAGACAGAACATGGAACGCGAGTTTCCGGTCCCCGACACGAAACCGAAACTCAGCAAGACATGAGTGTTTCCGAACACCACGCTCCAACATGAAACAAGACACGCAGCGACGAGAGAGCATTGGCTCGAGCAGTCTCAAAGCCGCGCACTCACATTAAAACAATGACATGACGTGAGTGTCAGGGCTCTGTCACAAAACCATGAATGACACTAGACAGAAGTGACAGAACCCTGACAGTTTGTATGTTTGTGGGTTTAAATACAAAACAAATATTTAGAATCTACTGTTAACTTTCTTATCCTTGTGGCAAAATGTTATTTTCCCAAACAAAAATTTCTTAAGCAAATACTTTCTCTTATAGATTCCTTATGTGAAGTAGAACATTTAATCAAATCACTAAAAATAATTAATAATAAAAATACATATTTTTTGAAGAAATATGATGAGATCTCTGATGAGATGATGAGTTTGACTCCTAACCCTAAGGTTGTGGGTTTGAGTCTCGGGCCAGCAATACCACGACTGAGGTGCCCTTGAGCAAGGCACCAAACCCTCAACTGCTTCCCGGGCGCCACAGCATAAATGGTTGCCCACTGCTCTGTGTGTGTGTGTGTGTGTGCGTGCGCGAGTGCGCACTTTGGATCGCTTAAATGCAGAGCACGAATTCTGAGTATGGGTCACGATACTTGGCTGTGTCACGTCACTCACTTCACTAAATTGATTGTACTTGTAATATGTACTTTTGCTGAAAATGTTCTGTGTTTTCACTATTGTTATGTTTATAAAAAAAAAAAAAACTACATATTTGTACATGCATATTTTAAAAAATTAAATAAAACATAAAATAAAATCTATGGTTTGCCTTTGCCTTTGCCCCAGCGACGGATCATTGAACCAGCGTCTTCTACCTGATCTCGGATCAGTTTTATCAATGTGTATACATTTTAAATGAGACATCTGTGTAATTAAAAGAATGAGTAGTAGTCTCTTATTGGCCTGTTATGGACAAGCTCATAAAACAGAGCCCTGAAAATTAATATTAATAATTAAAAACATATTATACAGAAACATATTTAAATGGTATTTTATTATTGCAATTGCTTTTATTGTATTATACTTTCAGTAAAACATTTGTAAAGGGTTTGTAATATGGAGCGAATTTTGTGCCAATATTCATCAAACAAATCCAGTGTATTGTAAATAAACAAAATCTGCTTCGCAAGTAAAAACTCGACTTTCAAACAAACGCAAAGTGATTTGCAAATGCAAAACTCTATTTGAGAGAAAATGTAGAGGTATGGACAAATATATTTAGTGTGCGTTACAACTGTGAGACACATTTGTGAGGAAACTTGGCTTGATTTTCTCACAAATGCAGGCAGATATTCCCACATGCGTTAAAGCAGATTTTCTCACAAATGCTATTGAGCAACTATCTTTTCCAAAAACAGCAGATGGCACTGTCCGTCAATTTATTGCTAGTCCCCTGAGACCTGAAACACCTGTTTACCTTTTCAGGGAATACAGCAGACCAACATGAGTTGGGAACGGGTGAGTTTCTGTCTTACTATATAATTAACCATTTAGATGTTTTCACAAAGCGACCCTACTATTGTCAGTGAAATTCAAAATAAGGGCTGTAAAGTTGGTAACATGATTGATTAGTTCAAAAATCAGTCGTGACATGGTTAAACATTTAACTAGGCGGTCTTTCCCTATAAAAACTGATCCATTCTCCATACCTCTTATCCTCTGTAGGATCACGGGATATAGAATATATACATGTTGATAAAATTGTCCAATGTAAAACAAAAATATTGTGTACCAAAAAAGAATGCTTAGACAATTTAATTTAGTATCATATATATCACCCAAGAGGTCATTAATTATTAATAACATTTTTAAAGCAAATCACATTATTTAGTACAATATCTAAAACTTTTTAAATGTTTTAACACTGTGCAATCATTTGTGTCTAAAATAATTATGTATTTTTTTAGATAAGCAACATGATGAATATTTATCTTCTGGTGTCACTCTTGTCCTGTGAATTTGGGAGAAAGATCAAGTTCACGCTGATATAATACTAAATTCAGCATTTAAATAAATAGTGGTTTACCAGTATTTCAGAAGGATAATGTAATGATTAGAAATTAATCTTTGGGGTCGAAGACCGTGCCAGTGCGTTTTGTCCTGTTTTGTTGATGACCACAAAAATAATTTAAATTACAGATACGAGAATGGCATCGTTTGAAACTGCAAAGGGTCTGTGTTTATTTGTGTATTGTCAACAAAACAATGTACTTTTGTAAAATAAAGAAAACAAACAGGGCGCGCTCTCTGCCGTCTCAGTCTCTGGGAACTTTCTTGAATAAAACAACCTGAATCTCAGTAAATATGGTACATCTATGTGTAGAAAGCCTAAAATGTCTAATTTTAAAACCAATTCAAATTGAAAACAAATATTCTCTGATTATATAATCCGTATAAAATTAAGGAGAGGTAAAGATTCTCCTGTTTCACCTCATTATCGCTAGCACTCTGTTCACATGTTAATGATCTGAGGTCAGCCAGGTAAGCATGTAGATGCCCCCGAAAAATGCCATCAAAACGTCAAGCTTCATCATAGAATTTAGCCTACTTTCTTTTTCTGCCCATTGGATGTTGGTGCGCTACACTGGTGAAGACACACTCTGGACAGCGAGGATATCTTCTCATATTGGTCTGAAAAGGTAAACAGATGTTTCGGATCTCAGGAGACTAGCGTAAATTGACCAACAGCGCCATCTGCTGTTTTTGGAAAATAAACTTGCTCAATTGCATTTGTCAGAAAATCCAACTTGACACATGTGAGAAAATCTGCCTGCATGCATTTGTGAGAAAATCAAACCAAGATTCCTCATAAAAATGCAAATGAGTCTCACAGTTGTAACACACTATAAATATATTTGTCCATACCTCTGCATTTTCTCTCATATAGAATTTTGTATTTGTAAATCACTTTGCGTTTGTTTGAAAGTCGAGTTTTTCTTTGCAAAGCAAATTGTGTTTATTTGCAAAATGCTGGATTTGTTTGATGAATATTGGCACAAAATTCGCTCCATATGCATGCCGTTTAGAATTTTTTTCCGACTTGAGACGGCGCCAACTCCACATGACTCGTGTAGCATCAAAGTATGGAAGGCCGTATTACTAAATATGTCTTTACACGTAACGTGTACAGACGTTATAACGCGTGGACGCGTTATTGCGTCTGTATGCGTTATTTCGTCTACAAATTTGCATAAAATTGATTAAACATATAATAGTGATGTAAATCTCAGCATAATGACTTGTTATTAATATATAAAAGTGACGTACCAACATACGTACCAACGCACTTGGTCGTATGTCATTCTCTTTCTGGATATGTCAGCACTATCTGTAGTCACATGATACTGTGACGTCGTATTAGAACCTTGAAGGAGACGGCATTTCAAAATACATAGAGAGTCATGGTGCTGAGGAATTTTGTAAACAACTGTAAACGTGTTTTTCAAGAATGCGCTCACTTATGTATATCAGACAATGTGGAAGAGAATACAATTCAGTATATAATGTCTAGGTATAAACAGCTAAATAAGCAAATAATATTAGGTCACTTTTTAGGCGGAACCACAGCGCATCTCACAGCAACCAGCCGATTCATTGCTGAATGCTTCAGTGTTTTGAACGAATCGGTTGAGTCAAAGTTTACTTAGCCCATGTATAAACTCTTGATGAAACGAGTTTTTTAATTGTTGTTTGATTGAGTGTTTTGATGGTTTAGTTTTTAAACGCTCACTACTGGCACCTACTGGCGCTTTAATTTCGTTGCAAAGTATAATTTCCACCACCATTTCTTGTTTGTATATTCAAAAATATTTAAAATAATTTCATAATATTATTTAATGCAGTTGTATTTTTCAGTGTAAATTATTTAATTTGCTAACATATAGATAATCACATTATTGTAATTGAATTTATAAATGTAAGAATTTGAAATGAAAGTATTAATGAGATTGGTGGGAAAATGCCTTCTATAAAGGTTAAAAAAATGCCCTTAGATAAAATATAAAAACACGCAGATTTATATGTCACAGCTGATAGAAAACTGATGAGAATATTGCTTCAGAATAAATCATATGTGCAAAAAAACAAAACACACACACATAAACTGCCATTCAAAAGTTTGGGATCAGAATGATTTTTTTTGTTTTTTTAAAGGAGTTTCTTATGCTCATCAAGGCTGCATTTATTTGATCAAAATGTAGGAAAAATTGTAATATTGTGAAATATTATTATGATGTAAAATAACGTTTTTCTATTTTAATATACACTTTAGTAAATTAAAATCTAATTTATTCATGTGGTGAAAAGCTGAATTTCAGCATCATTACTCCACTTTTCAGTGTCACACATCATTCAGAAATTATTCTAATATGCTGAAACTGTTGTGCTGCTTAATATTTTTTTGGAACCTGTGATACTTTTTTCTGGATTCTTTAAAGAATAGAAAAAACTGAGAGACTTAGGAGGAGTTTCTTTCCCCAGGCCATTAGGCTCCTAAACTCAAAACCAGCCTCTTAACATCTTCATGTCTCCACTTAATATTCACTTAATCACACTGTAAAAAATTTCAAGCCGTTTCAACTAATTATTATTCTGTTCCACAGAAATTTTACATTAAATCAATTTCTGTCTTCAAAGTGTTGCCTGAATTTTTATTTTTTAGTTGGCTCAACCTTTACTAAAATAGTTGTATAGTCCATTAAACCAAAATTATTTTATTGGTCAAACGTTTATAAAACTACAGCAAATTGTGTCAATTAAAATTTAACCATTCACTCCATGTGTTTCATATGTTACCTCAACTAAGATTTATTATTTGGGCATCATAAGAAATTGTTGTGGAACTAGTTATCATATTTTATATTGAGTTTAAGAAAATTATTACCTGGTGTCTATCAATCACTAAAACACACACATTACAACACATAATAGCCTCTATTTAAAGGGTAACTAAACCCCTGGTCAGAGCCTGACTCCACCCACTGGCAATATTTGAAAAATGCTGAAAAGTGGGCAGAGCTGGTCAGAGCCTGAGTGGACGAACTGGGGGTGTTTCGTGAACCTGAGGCCCGCAGTAACGGATTGATTGACAGCTGCTGTCAGAGTCGCTAAAATGGAGAGTGACTGTAGTGACGCAAGTAGCTTTGCAACAGAGCGTTCATTTGAAGTAGAGGACTTTTCTCCCCCACCTTCACCTGAAGTGGAGGATGTCGAGGTGTCTGTGGACACAGGGCCAGTGCCTGAGCCATATCAATTCGAGCCGCTGGTTCAAACTGCGGTCTTAGCTCCCGCATCGCGATCGGCATCCGACGATGCTAGTGAAGCAGCCGCTACAGTGATTTTGACATAGCAAGATGGTTTTATACTGCCAAGGGGTGTGGTAGCTCGTACCAAGGGCGTGGTGAGCTGGAAACTGCATACGTCACCTGCCACCGCTTACGTCACGTACCACCCCAAACATCCAATAGGAAAAATCAACTGCAGTAGCCACCGTCCAACCTGAAGAGGGCAGCACTCAGATGTTTTTACACCATATATTGTAGAATTAAAACACTTTATACTCAAATGTCAAAAAAGTTACTTGAATCAATGAACAGCACTAATAAAGCCCCATTCTTACAGATTATAACTAAAAAAAGTTGGTTTAGGGTTTAGTTACTCTTTAATAACAATCTGCATTTATAAAGTTTGTCATACAGACTAAACATGCAGGCTTAAAGGGATAGTTCACCCAAAAATGAAAATTTGTTGTTAATTTACTCACCCTCAAGCCATCCAAGACGTTAACTTTTTTCTTCAATTGAACAGTAAAGGAAATTTTTAGGTGAAAACATTGCAATTCATAAACTGCACATCTCTGGCTGCCGGCTTTTGAGAGTCAAACAAACATATACAGACGAGACCAAATTACCAAAGACTCCTGAGGACACATTGAGGCCGTATGAAGCTAAACAATGAAAAACCGGCAGCCACAGATGTGCAGTTAATGAATCGCCAAGGATTCCGTTTCAGATAAAAATCTTCTTTACTGTTCTACTGAAGAAAAAAAGTTAATGACATCTGGGATGGCCTAAGGGTCAATAAAATAACAGCAAATTTACATTTTTGGGTGAACTATCCCTTTAAAGTGCTCCAGTTGTCAAACATTACATTTGTAATACAACTGAAAAGTTTTATGTTAAACATTTGTTTAATGAACTTAAAAAAAAAGACTAATAAAGTTAAACAAAATGTTTGCTAACAAACATTTAAAAAAATATTACTACTGTTCACAATTACATATTTAAAATGAGGCAGAAGTCAGAAAACAATAAATGAACCAGGTGTTACAGTTCAACTGAACTGAGTCAAGTAATGTCCAGTCACTGTATCTACATAGTGCTTTTTACACTACAGATTGTGTCAAAGCAGCTTTACAGTATTAAACAGAAAAATTGTGTGTCGAAGGAACCAAAACTCCATCGTTCTTCTCTGGCCAGACGAATCCAGCAGTTCAATTGCAGGCTGCGACACAGGTCAGATTGTGCAGAGGACTGGTCTGGTTCCTGTGGTCTTGTCCCGATGGCTGTCTTGGTGATGAGGATTTGTCTCTGGGGCTCATCTAGTTGTCCTGGTCTCGGCTGACATTCAGGGCTGTCAAGAGCTTGTCTAGGTGGTGATCCACCATCTGATCTGGATACAGACTGTATCTGGTGGCTACGGTGACCTTGGAATAAGAATGAGATTTCTTCATTTGTCTAATATTAGCATAGATGCCACTGAGAACAATAAAGCACATTTTTATTGTAGTAAACACTCAACTTGTACACATATTACCTTAAGTCTTAGTGTTGAAAGTAGACACACACTATGCAGTTTCAGTGGAGCAGTCTGGTCACATGGCAGTGTTTGGGGTCTTGGAAGAAGTGACTGGCCAGCATCTGAAAACTTGCAATGATGGGAAAGCACCAATGAAACCTTTGGCCACACCCTGGTGGAGAAAAAAAGTACAATTTATAATAAGAAATTAAAACTATGACTTGTAATCATTTAAAATTTAATACCAGTTAATTGAATTTGTGATGAAACAGAAGTTGTAACCAATATATATATTTTTTTTTTGGTACACAAAAAATCTCAATCCATAGTACAACACGGGTGCATTGATGCTGACTGTTCATTAGCTGCAAGGATTTGTAACAGAACATGCACATTTCATATTATAAGTCTACCTTAAACAGCATTAAAATAATGTCAAAATATGTCTGCCTGTTGTTGATAAATACCAGTGGTGACGTTTTACAAATCGACTGATCAATTGGCCCAATGTTTACTAAGCCATGGTCTCTTTAACAGTGCAGGGACTCGTTGCCTAGGAATTCACTAAAGTTACCTAGGGAACAGACTGAGACGCAGTCTGCTGTGATAACAGCTTTGTGAGAGGATTCAGTTGTTTATTCTCGTTCAGAACGACGAACTCCTCTCTGAAGCGCCTTCACAAAAACAGAAACACTGCAGAAAATTAAACCTAAAATTAATTATAGTAACACAGCTTTTGACATGAATTGTTTTATGGATTAAACGAGAAGAAAAACAACGTTCCCTTCACGTAAACAGCTAATTTCCCTCAGACATATTCATACAAGGCTTATTTGATGTTTTTATATGTTGTACGTTTGTGTTTAAATACATACGTTTTAAATAATACATTTACACCTTTTTTAATATACACGTATTGATAAATTCAGTCTTAGTACAAATTCAGTTCCACTTAACGTTACCTGACGTGTGAACTTGACATAGGCCTACATTTAACATAGCCTTAATATTCATTTTTCATCAGACACACGCCTTATAAAACACTTCTAAATATCCACTCAAAAACATCATATATGCTGTATGTTTTTGTCGATAACAAATAACATTTATTTAGTGGCACTTACCTGACTTGTGAACTTGACAAGATGGCGCTGTGTCTCCCGCTAAGTCACTCAGGCTCGTGCACGTGCAGAATGATCTCAGTGTTGGCTGGATTAGTTTTTATTAGTTTAATCAACATTAGCATTGCTAATTGTTGACTGGATTTGAAAATAATCGTTCATTCAATGTTTTTCAAATATATTTGTGTAGACTTAATATAATATGTCCTCTCAACTAAGCCCAAGCAGTAAAATTAGCTCAACTTAAATATTTTTGCCCTTACAACATTTTGTTAATTGGATTTTTTACAGTGCAGTAAGATATTCATCTTTCTCTACCTCATATTGACAGTGTCACAACCTGTTTGCACATTCACCTCTTGTACATTCCTGTGTACCTTAATATTTAAGACTACAGTATACTTTCATACCCATTTTATTTTCTATTCTATATTTAATTCTACAGTATACTTTTTTAATATTTTATTCTTATATTTTTATTGTTTACTTTTATTTCATTCTTTCATAGCTATATTTATGTATATTTTCATCTGTGTTGTATTCTTTAATAATTGCACTGTCCATGGAGCGGACCTGACTCATATTTCACTGCTGGTTATATATTCTCATATAATCATGTATGTGATGAATAAAAATCTTGAATCTTGAAATTAGGGGTGAGCAATATGAGCTAAAATTCATATCACAATATTTTACACTGTCCAGGCGATACAGGCAAAATATTTTAACCCTTTTTTTTTTTTTTTTTAAGTGAGGACATAGACCAGAAATTTTTTTTTTTTTATTGTGCCATTGTTTTTTTTGTTTTTTTGTTTGTTTGTTTGTTTTTTCAAAAAGTGCAAATGTGCAACATGAATTAAATTAAATTAAATATTGTGTTTGAGTTGGCCAGTGTTTCCAAAACTTTTTCCGCTGGGCCCCCCCCCCTTTGTAAGGAAAAATATTTTAAAGAAGTTAAAACTTTTATTCAGCAATATGTGTAAATTGATAATTATTAATCAAAAAAGTACGTTATTCTACTCAATTTAATATTTAGATTGAATATTAGAAAAAATGTGTAGGATTATATAACGATAAAGTGCATATTTAATGATAATTTTCTTATTTTAGATCAGTGAGTGGGTGTGACTTTTATTTTGACACCGGAAATCTTTTGTTTACGCGTCTACACGTAATTACGCATCTACGCGTCAATACGTCTGTACACGAAATAACGCGTACAGACGCAATAACGTGTCCAGGCGTTATAACGTCTGTACACGTTACGTGTAAAGACATATTTAGTAATACGGCCTACGGCCTTCCATATCAAAGCACCGCGAGAGCGTGTCAGCCGCAGCAGTTTCTCCAAAGCGGCTGCAGCAGCGCTGATGACGACACACCTGTTTCACGATTGGCCAGATTCACCGCATCGCAACGATCACGTGTGTTTCGGGTTTATTCTAACCTTTTCAGTTCCAATAATGGCCACAAATCTGTTTTTAGAACGGTAAAAAACTTTTTTACTGTAGTCGCACTGTTGTATTGAGTCACGTTTATCATACAACACTGATAAAAGCATATATACCACTACTCGGTATTTAAGTAATATATGATTATGTTGAACTTTATTCTTGAAAAGATGGCGCTGTATTACGCAGTACATAAAAAGTATTCTGTTGCTCATGAAAATGTTTCTGAAATGTCTTTGTATTTGACAAATATTGCATATAATTCAAGCCATCTGTGATAAAGTATGCAAACACCGCGTGAGGGTCACTAACGGGAGCAGAAGTGTCGTGTGTTTTCGACTGATGTACGACCGATACTGACATTTACGACCAACAATCGACGTTGAATCAACGTCTGCTTGCTATAAATTAACAGAACTTTCTGTCAAACTAGAAACCATGCTGACTGAGTAAGCTTATTGCTTTTCTTTTGTGGTTGAGGCATGGCATGTACAATACCAACTTAGTCTTATATTAACACATTTTAAAGGAGACATTGCAAGTCTTTTCAAGCACGTTCACACAACACACACACACACACACAAAGTCATGAACAGCTCTTTTGTATAGCATAAGCTAAAAAAAAAAAAAATCATACATAGCATCACAAGATGTACGTTTTTAAACCCTTTCAATGTTAACTGGTTCTGAAATACAGAATCCTTATCTCTGTTTAAAGTTAGGTTTCAGTGAAACACAAGTGAAGGATTCAGTGTCCTCAGGCACAATAACCGGAATCAAGTTTTATGTCTCTGTCACGTGACCCAGCAAAGTGTTGTGAAAGACATTTTGTTCCAGGAAAGGTTGTGTAACATAACGTGACGTATTATGTTGTTACTTTCTGAGACAAATTTATGAGAACAGAATGGACTGTACAACAGAATAAATATATGATAGATGCTCAAAAATAAATATTTTATGGATCACCATATATCAGCCATATAAACCTGTGTTTGAAATATGATATATGATAACAAAAATAGCCTACAAGAAAACTAATTTAATGCATACGAAACAAATATCTGTCAGATTCCTGTTCTGTCTTTGATCCAGAATGTATCTAAATTATTAGCCGTTTTTATTGACGTAACGTCTTAATAAGAATCAGCTAACAGTTATGATTCATCATTGCCAAATCCGGAAGCCGAGCGGTTTATATTTGGCCACTATAAAAAGGGGTAACCAAGTTGAACGTAATGTAACATTTTTTCAAATTATTAAGATTATTTATATTTTGTAAGTATGCATATAGATATCCAAGTACCAGTTTTCTTATAAATCTGATAAAACAGAGCGGTTTGGCTGCTTTGATACCTTTTTCCCGCATTTGTCGTCACTGATCCCCCCTCTGTAAATGTAGTAGTCCAGCCTGTATGAGCCTTTATCAACCCCGTGCTGCGTTTGTGTGAGGTGAAGTGCGCTTGCGATCATTCGTTTAAGGTTTGGAAACAGTTATCTCTATTCATAAATTTCGGTAAGTATTACTTTAAAATTGTCTTCTGTTGTAATTTGTTTGTCGTACCGAGTAACGTATTTTTTTAACCATGTTACTGAAAAGCGTCATTTAAAAAATACATTTAACTCTAAAACGTAGATGTAAAGGAACAAAGACCCAGTGGCCCTAGTCCCTTTCCTTTATTCTGTTTTACTCCATAGTCTTCTGTTTTTATTATCATAACAGACGTTTATTTCCTAAGTTGAGACTGAGTAACGTAACTTCCTGTCTTTGTCTGTGCGTTGAGTTCTTGTCCACGTGAACTGCGTTAACGGTGTGTGTTTTCCTCTTTAAGGTGTCTTTTTATGAGTAATCAAAAGCAGCAGAAGCCAACGCTAACTGGCCAGCGTTTCAAGACACGGAAGAGAGGTTTGTTTGCTTCTGGGCCTCTTCGTTTAGAAGTCACGCTTCAAAAGTGACCGACGCCTTGAAATGTAACCCCCTTTTTTCCCCAGGAAGTTTAATGTAATTTTTGTTCAATAATATTTTCTGATTGTTTAGAATTTTGAGGGGATTTTATGATAAAATGTGTATGTCATTTAATTACTTATTTCATTTATAGAAAAAATAATTTCAGATAAAAACGGAATGAAAGCATTTTAAAATCCGTTTTTGAAGTTAGAATTGTGCCACCTGGTGGCTGAAATTGTAATGTCGTGTAAGCTCCCTATATCGATTTATACAGAGGCTTTTGGATTTCTTTCATATATATATTTTATTTCTTTTTATTAGGTTTTGCATTAGTTTATATAGATAAATTTTGGTTAGAAAGGGAACACCTGGGAAGGATTTTTGTTATTCTGATATCAGGAACACCTGTTAGGCTAAAATAAGAAACGCAATAAATATCAAACAGTAATTTGAAGAAAAAGAGGGGAAATCTAAACAACCGTAAATTATTATTGTAACTATTTACAAACAAACTGTAACTATTTTATGCATTGCTGCACATGCAACTGATAGTAATTCATTGGAAGTTTGCAATTTTGTGAGACAGCCCAATCCCCCCCCCTTTTTTTTTTTCTTTTTTTTTCTTTTTTTTTCTTTCACCTTCTCAATTTGCTCTGTTGCAGTCTCACCAGTTCATTTCTGTGTGTGTCCATTTTAAATTCTTTATTTTAGTGTCACCCCTTGAATGCTGTGCACTTTTTTTTTTTATGTTCTGAAAACACTATCACAATAGGATAGATGCATGTAATAAAATACACACAAATATATAATAAAAATGTATGCGACGCTATACTGCTAATGAAAATGAGTGATTGTGCTAATGAATGTTCATTGGAACCTTGTAGTTCAGGTCTAGACCTGACAAGTAGTCCAGGCACTTCATTGAGCGTACACCTCATTTTCTTATGCCTTCTTTTTGAACAGATGAAAAGGAGAGATTTGACCCTACACAGTTTCAGGAGAGTATTGTACAAGGATTAAATCAAACTGGCACTGATTTAGAGGCTGTTGCCAAGTTCTTGGATTCCTCTGGTGCCAAGCTTGATTATCGTCGCTATGCAGAAACCCTGTTTGATATCCTGGTGGCTGGTGGAATGCTGGGTAAGAGGGTGTTGAGTTCTTAAGTGCTCCTTTGTTTTGGTTGTGAAGTGTAGTTTAATTAGAACTTTTCCACTTGTTGTACCCATTAGCTCCGGGAGGTGCCTTATCCGACGACATGACTCGGACTCACTTCTGTCTCTTCACGGCACCAGAAGATGTTAAGACCATGAAAGCATATGCTCAGGTAATGCCTCTTAATAGGTCTATTAGCAATGTGCTTCTAGAACAGGCTCTCTTTTTAATAAGTAATGACATTTTAAAAATCAGCATTTAACATTCTTAAATTGACTTAATTTTTTTTTTTTTTTTTTTTTTTTTAGGTTTTTAACAAGTTAATCCGGCGTTACAAGTACCTGGAGAAAGGTTTTGAAGAGGAGATTAAAAAGGTAATCTGCACTTGGCCTATAAGATTTTCTTTCTTGAATACCAAAGACCCAGAATTTTGTGACAAAGTAATACTTCTGAATTCCTCCCCCCACCCTTTCTCCCTAGTTGCTCCTGTTTTTAAAAGGGTTCAGTGAGTCGGAGCGTAACAAGCTTGCCATGCTCACTGGCATTTTACTGGCTAATGGGAACCTATCAGCTTTAATCCTTAGCAGCCTCTTCAATGAGAACTTGGTCAAAGAAGGTACGTCTAACATTTGGTCATGCTGGGTTTTCTCTGACTTCCTGTTTATGTACTAATTGTGGTGTTGCTTTTAAAAAGGTTTGTCTCCAGCCTTTGCTGTGATGCTGTTTAAATCGTGGATCAGTGAGAAGGACATTAACTCTGTGGCTGCCAGTCTTCGTAAAGTTGGCATTGACAGCAGGTTGATGGTGAGTCTTAATGCACTGTAGATGGCATGCGTGAACCAGGTCAATGCTGATTGTACTGTTATGGTTTGTCTACTTTTAACTTTATTTTATTTTTTTTGTGCAGGAGCTGTTTCCAGTGAACAAGCGAAGCTCTGACTACTTCTCTAAATACTTCACTGATGCTGGGCTTAAGGAGCTTTCTGATCTTGCACACAACCAGCGGTCATTAGGAACTCGCAAGGAGCTTCAGAAAGAGATCCAAGAGCAGATGTCTCAAGGGATTTCTTTCAAAGAGGTCCGTAAAGCCCCATAACAAAGTTATGGTGTGTGCCCCCCAACCCCCACCCCCCCCCCCCCCCCCCCCCCCAAGACTAGCGATGGCTAATAATCTGTTTCGTCTCTTAGATCATTGCATATGGCAGGGAAGAAATAAAGAAGAGCAGCATCTCTGAGCAGAAGATGATTGGCATCATGTGGACCAGCGTCATGAGCTCAGTGGAATGGAATAAGAAAGAGGAACTGGTCACTGAACAGGCCATTAAACACCTGAAGGTAAGCGTTGTCCATGGAAGAAAGTAACCATAGCTTTTAGACTCCAGCTGGTTTAACTGGTTTAACATGCCTGAGCCTGGTTTTGGCCACTGACAAATTTGCTTTTCAGTCAATACCAATTTCAATTGAAGCACAATTTTAAAAACCGCTACTGTTGACCAAAGTGCTGTACAACATAAATAACCTTTAACAGAATTGAGGCAAAAACAGTCACAAAACAAGACCTAGCGCTAAAATTAAGTCCTGGATAATAAGCCAGAACAAATAAGTGATTTTAACCTAGATTTTAAAATGGATGGTGTGGGAGCAGTTCTGATTTGAATAGGTGGACTATTCCAAAGTCTTGGAGGGGTTACAACAAATACCCGATTCTCCTCTAGACCAGTGGTTCCCAACCTTTTTCAACTCGCGGCCCACACAACCAAACACATGTTTGCGTGGCCCACTGCAAAAAAATTAACTGACCCTGCTATTGTTGGGTTAATAACTTAGTACTCAGAAGCTAGATTGTTAACTGTATTTATTGAATGAACTAGGGCTGTGCGATATGGACAAAAAAAAAAATCCTATCGCAATTTCTTTGGTCAATTTTGAGATTTCGATTTTAATCACAATTTTGACACACACAGGTATGCTTTACAGTCATAAATACATTCAGGATGAATTTGAAACATTTCCAAAAGAAAACCAATTAGAGCTTTATCAAAGTTGTAACATCTCTAGAACAGACGTAAGTCAAAATAATCACTATAGTAAAGGTGTAACAATTTCTAGACTTATATATATATATATAAAAAATCTTGTGTCCAGGGACTTTTTTTTTTTTTTTTTTTTTTTTTTTGCCATACATTGTTCATAGAGCTCATTAATTGTAGCGGTGCCTCAGGTGTTGAAATAGATTTGTTATACATTATACAGGTTCACACATAGGCCTACTCCGTTTGCAATGCGTATATAGTGTGTGTATGTGGTGCAGAAGCAGCAGCGAGAGCGCATTAATGTAACACGAAAGCATATTAAATTAATGCGCGAGCGCGAATCTATCCGCTCGCACGCAGATTTCCTTTGCTCTTTGACAAAAAACCAGACGCGCTTGCTCAGATACACGCTGCTCTCGCCCGGAGAAAGTGCGCGCACTTAAAACGTGTCTTCTCGCGCTCAAACTGCGTCCTGTGCACTCACAACTCTCTATTCTCATGTGCTAGATATGAATTATTTTCGCACGTTTATTTCTAGCCTTTTACCGCGTGCAGTGTGAACGCTCTGATCCGTTAACATGAGCTCGGAAAAAAGGCGCATCACAGACAGTGTGTGAACCTGGAGTAGGCAAATTCCCAGTCTGTTCTGTTCTCGCGCTAGGCGCGTTGCATTCTGATTAGATCGGATGGCATACTGCGGGAGGTCAGGGCCGCGGAAAATCATGCTATAAAGCGATTTAGAATTTTTTTTTTTTTTTTTTTTTTTTTTGACTATTTCTATCGCACAGCCCTAGAATGAATTGGCAATGAACAGAAAATAACTCGGGCTTATTTAATTATTTATATATGTGTATATGTATGTGTGTGTTATGTTATGACTTAGACATTTTTATATATATTAACAATATTTATTTTAATAGTAATTGGCGGCCCACTAGGGGGCCGCGGCCCACAGGTTGAAAACCACTGCTCTAGACTTTAGTCCGGATTTAGGAACCACTAAGTGCCTTAAATTGGCAGACCTAAGAGCTCTTGCTGGTACCAACAGATCAGAGAGGTATAAGTGTGCTTAACCTAAAAAAAAAAAACCCTAATAAATCAAAGTGCAATACGAGCACTTTACATTGATTAACCATATGCTAAAGGATTAAATTTTAAAGACCATAGTACAAGTTCACGCTTTCAAGCTCCCGTTAGGACTCTGGCAGCTGCATTTTGAAACATCTGCAGGTGGTTTAGAGAAGATTGACTGATCCCTCCCCCAAATAGTTACAGTAATCAAGCCTTGAGGTGATTAAAAGCATGGATAACATTATCAAAATTATATAGCGCTTTCAAAATTAGTAAAAGGACTTCATTTTTACCAGTTAGCAACTGGAAGAAGGTTTTTTTTTTTTTTTTTTTTTTTTTTTTACAACTTGATTGACTTGTCTATCCAGCTTTAAAGCGCTGTCCAGTAAAATGCCTTGGTTTTTCACATACAGCCTGACGTAAGGTGCCAGAACACCTAGGTTTAAGTTTGGTATACTCTGGGTATCAGAAGACGTGTTCTTTCTCGCTCCCTCATTCAGACTTGAATAATTTTGGGACATCCATGCTTTAACATCCAAGAGGCAAGTGACTACAGGGTCTAATCTGTTTCAGAGGAAGATGTCATCTGCAACAGTGGTAACATACCATACTTAATGATAGAACCAAGTGGAAGCATATAAAGAGAAAATAACGTGGGAGCTTGAGTAGAACCTTGAGGGACCCCGCAGGTCAAAGGGACAGTAGCGGAGTGAAATTGGCCAATATTGATTGAGAAACTCCTGTTAGTAAGAGGACTGGAACCATTTTGGGCCGAACCACT
Source organism: Cyprinus carpio (assembly GCF_018340385.1). Classification (NCBI taxonomy): domain Eukaryota; kingdom Metazoa; phylum Chordata; class Actinopteri; order Cypriniformes; family Cyprinidae; genus Cyprinus; species Cyprinus carpio. The sequence continues at coordinate 4,230,281 of NC_056605.1, forward strand.
AATGCCCGCCATCTGTTCGAACCAGGATAGAAAACATTGTGATCTACAGTGTCAAAGCTCAAGTCTAAAAGTACCAATGCTACCGAATCCCAGGAGTCTGTAGCTGAAAGAACATTAAACTTTTTTTAAAAGGGCTATCTAAGTGGAATGAAGTTTCCTAGTTTGTATTATGACTAACTTAATTCGTGACTTCTGTTTCTTTCTCAGCAACACAGCCCCCTGCTGAAGGCCTTCACCACACAGGGCCTGTCTGAGCTGACTCTGCTACTGAGAGTTCAAGAGTACTGTTATGACAACATCCACTTCATGAAAACCTTCCAGAAAATTGTTTTGCTGCTCTATAAAGGTAGCATTTCTTGTGGTGCTTCTACAGAGGCATAACTTGTGGTGGTTCTAGAGAGCTTCAATTAGGATGGTCTCTTAACCTTTTTCTTATACATTACTCTTTCTTTAGTGAATGTTGTGAGTGAAGAGGCTGTTCTTAAGTGGTATACTGAAGCTCACCTAGCCAAAGGAAAGAGTGTCTTCCTGGAGCAGATGAAGAAATTTGTGGAGTGGCTGAAAAATGCTGAAGAGGGTGAGTATCGGTCTCAATTAAACATGATGGTTTCTTTGTTTTCACATATTAAAGAAATTACACTCTTGTTTCAGAATCCGAATCTGAGGAGGAAACAGATGAAGACTGAACCAAGGTTGCTTCATTTTGGAATGAGAAACCGTTCTGACTGTAGATGATTCTCTTGCATTTCAGTTGACTGGTTTAGATCTCTTGAGCTTACCTAACACAACTGTTTTTAGAGTCTTAAGCAAGAAATGTTAACTTGAGATTGCACTTGTAGTCATTGCCAAGGAAGAATGATTGTTCTCGCTTCTGTGGAACTCTTATCAAAGACCTTTTTTAGATGTTAGTCAAATTATTCTGGATATTTATGTACAGTACCACCATTGTGACTTATCCTTTATATTTTGACTTTTATAAAAATAAAGAAAATCGTGCAAGTCTGTCTTTATGAATTCTTTAATTCTTGAGGTGAAAGTACCTGTTTGTTCTCTTAAATAAGGAAACCATTTATTGTGGCACTGGTCATGTGACTGAGGTAATTTTTATGTCTGTCACAGTATGAGTGTAATTCATTGACTTAATCAGTCCTCTTTGAACCTGGCATAAGTAGGAGTTATTTACCATTATTTAGAGCACCATATTTATGAAAGCCATAAACACGACAGGATCCAAATTTAAATTTATTTCTGTAACCCTTCACAATAAGGTTTCATTTGTTGGTGTTAGTTAACATTAACACCTTTTTAATAAAATGTTCATTAAGGTTAATGCTGTAAAAACTCATTCATGTTACTTGATGTACTGTTAACAAATGAACCTAATTGTGAAATGTTATTTATTTTTCTTTTTACGAAATTGGACAAGACAAAGTATAAGTGTCCTTTTATTATTGCTTGGACAAAATGCTGCACATTACTTTGTAAACCAAATGTCAAATAACAGAACTAAATTGCAATTTTTAAACAAACCCCAGATCTAATAACAACAAAAAAAAAACTCTTCATAAAGGCTTTGCCTCTTTGCATTCAAAAATATTAGAGGCAACCACTGCATTTGAAGGACAATCCATACAAAAAAAAATAAAAAATGCATGTGTAGTTTTAATCTAAATTAGTTTGTATAATTTGACATTTTAAAACACAAACTGACTTTAGTTTTGTGAAACTAGACTACGTAAAACATCTACACGAAACAAAGACAGCAGAAGCTCTGAATGAGATGCAGATTTACTCTCTGACAGCAGGTGGCGCTTATGGAACAGCAGCGATACAGTGTTTCTTTGGTTACTGCCATAAACAAAGCAGCACATATAAACACTAGGGATGGGAGAAAAAAATTGATGCATCGCAATTCTCTCTCCAGTGATTTCAGAATATCAGAATCGATTCTGAGCTTAGTTTTTAACCAGATGCGCGATGACGCTGAGTTTGCTTTAAAAACACCCGTACCCTGCTTGCTTCCAATTCCTCACACACATACACCACTCGAACCTTCCGTAAAACAATCTTTCAGAAAGCTCAGAAAGTTTGAAGCGAATTAAAAGGACATTCGTTGACTTCATTGCACCGGATGCGCTATGAGAGACGTGCACTTTACACCTGAAGTGTGCGGTCTCGCCCATCGATATTTTCCTTACAAATGCTCTACGAAGTCATAATGTATGTGGTTTGGAATGCAGTGGACTTATATATTTAAAATATGAACCTCACTAACAGAAGGCAGCTTTCAATTTCAAATGCTGAAGAGTGCTTTGTGAAGACTGCTCGCGACTCAGTGTAAGTGATTTAATGCACTTGCGTCTCAAAATGTTTTTTTTTTTTTTTTATGACGCAAAATTAATGTAAACACAGACAGTTATTAGGGTTGCTACCTGTCCCTTAAAATAGGGAATCATCCCGTATTTAAGGTAGAATGATTTATCCCGTATTTTACAAAGGCCAACACATATTTGAATAAACAAATAAGTATTTTGCACTGTTTATAATATTAATAGCAATTATAATAAAATACATTTATTTTGGCGTCTTTGTTTCCATAGTGACGGAGTCTCCAGAACGCGCGGCGTTAAAGCCCTTTCACACGATCGCAGTATGCGGTAAATAAACCTGCACGGTTTAAAGGGGTGCTATGATGCCTTTTCACTTTTTCAACTTTAGTTAGTCTGTAATGTTGCTGTTTGAGCATAAAAAAAGATCTTCAAAGTTACAAAGCTCAAAGTTAAATTCAAAAGGAGATATTTTATTTAACAGAAATCACTTTTCAAAAACTACAACGAATGACTCGTTTGGACCACAATGCATATTTTCTGGGATTTGTGATATCATAAGATCGACGAATGGGACGAGATCTGGTTGAGCTGCACTAGAGAAGACAACAAGTGTTATCACATGTTGGAGACATGCTAGCTTTCCCAAGACAGACGAGCTTAGAGTGGTTACAATCATCCGGGTATAAATTGCTCTCAAATTGATTTGATTTTGACACAATATTTACAATGAAGCTTGCAGCAGGCGGCTTTGATAAGGAGTATGATATTTCCCGACCAGGCACCGAGTAATGCCAATCACAACACACACTGGCCCAGTTAACCAATCACAACACGCACTGGCCCAGCTAACCAATCACAACACGCACTGGCCCAGCTATCCAATCACAGCACATGTCGTATTTCAGAAGGCGTGCCTTCATTTGAAACAGGAACTATTCGAGTCGCTCATGCCAGACTGGGGAGAGAGGTGTTGCAATAATGGCCCTGTCCCAAATGGCACACTCTGGACTTGTGGACTTCCTCAGAGTCCACACTTTGGTGACGTCATGTAGTGCAGATCTATAGGGCCCTTGGCGTGAGTCCACGAGGGCGCATTGAGAGGTATTTTTGGGACAGACTCGATCGTCACGCCGGAAATAACGGTCTGGTGGTTTTTTTGACAGGAGCTGCAGGTTCAGGGAATATGATGCCTATGTTCAATTTGAACTAAGATTACAATTTTAACACACAATAAACATGTGCGTGAGTTTCAGATGAATTTACAGGTTTAAATATAAATACTAGGTTTACATATGACTCAGTAAAGCCCTGACATTCAGTTCTATTTATTTAATGAATCATAATGCGATCGTATTATTCGACACGCTATTGTTATGTTTGAGATATCAACCACTGGTCGATGACCATAATGTTTGTATAAACGGTAGGTAACATCTGGTAAAATGTATACATAGGTCATAAAAACCGTAATGATACCTACACTTAAATATTTTCTTCTCAGCCATGTCATCAATTGCTCTTGAGCGAAATCTCCTCCCATCCATTGTCTGATTGGCATTTTGCAAGGATTCCTGGGTAGTTAAAGTGTGCGGAGCCTGCATCTATGCGGTCTTCGCGGAAGAGGGTACAAAGGGGGCACTGCTGAGCACACTTCAGAGCGTTGAAATGCTGAATGGGACGGCCTACGGACTCGTAGACTCGGCGAGCATGCGCAATTTAAGTCCACAAGACCGAAAGTCCACATGAAGTGTGCCATTTGGGACAGGGCCAATGTAAAATATGTGAAAAAGAATGTTTTTCGAACAACCTGGTGTGAGAGCCTGTTCTAGTACACCCCCAAAACAAAATCAAGACCTTGTAAAAGAGCATAATAGGACCCCTTTAAAACATCTAGGAGCTCACATCTGCCCTCTGAACACAAGACTCTCCAGATGTAGCGCTGAATGGGAAAGTTATCAATGTGTCTGTCCAGTAACTAATGATGAATGCACAATTTGCAGAGAGGCATTTCAGTTGTTCACGGTGGACTGTCTGACTTAAAGAGGCAGTTCACCCAAAAATGAAAATTTTGTCATCGTTTAGACACCCACAAGTTCTAAGTTTGTTCTAAACCTGTAATAATTTCTTTCTTCTGTTTAACATAAAATAAAATACTTTAAATAATGTGGGTACCCAAACAATTTCTGTTTTTTTGTTTTTTTTTGTTTGTTTGTTTGTTTTTACCTTACTATGGAAGTTACAACCATCAGCTGTTTAGTTGAGAGACATTCTTCAAAGTATCTTCTTTTGTGATCAACGGAAGAAAGAACTTTATGCAGGTTTAGAACAACCCGGGTAAATTATGACTAATTTCATTTTTGTGTGAACCATACCATTAAAGTGACAGACACAGCCGTGCTTATTGTTTAATTATTTATGTAAGGATATGTAAATGTAAGGATTTTACGATTCTCAAGTTGGTAAACTAATTAATTAATAAGGGAGAAAAAGTAGATCAAGAATCGTTCTGGAATCGGATTGTGACTCCCAGAATCGGATCGGATCGTAAGTTGACTAAAGATTCCCACCCCTAAATACTACTTTAATATGCAACTTACAGAGACGAGATGAAAAGAAAATATAATTTAAACTTTTCTTAAGACAGTCAGTTCCCATCAGATACATTCATATAAACTCCCACCCCAAATCTTTCACGATTCGTTTAACATCTCAACTGATTTGAATCGTCACATATTTGTATCTATTTTCAACCATCTCGCGCTGAATTGTTACATCCCTATTTCTGTGTCCCTGCTGCTCAGTGCTTCTCATTTAACTTGCCACTTGTTGCTAGCATTGTCTTGTGCTGGTCCAGGTCTTGAGCTTCACTAATTTCCTGCTCATCATCTTCACAATTGTGAAGGTCTTTGCCTAGAACACAAATGGTTTACAAAACAATAGCTACAGTTCTTTCTGCCGAAATTTCACAAATTTGTTACAGTCCAGTACAGATACTAAAGAGGGAAAATTGCTATCTGTATAATGGAATGGCAATTTCTCAACATAAAAATGTCAATGTGCTTTACTCTGTTTCTCACTCTGTTCTACTGTTAAAAATGACAACTAAATCTTTGCATATTTTGAGTTTAATTTAATCAAAACTAAATGTATACAATGTATGGGGGAAAAAACTTTCAAGTGCAATTAACTTGTGTTACTGTGGAAATGGGGAGAGTGTGCTACTGCAATCATGTATTAATGTAAGCTAAACAAGTTCTTGGTATGCAGTTAGACTGTGGCGTCCAGTCAGACTGTCTAAAACATGCTTACCTGATTCACTTCTCTGATCAGATAGATCAGGTTTTTCACTGAGAGCTTCAGAAGTTTCATCTAATTCCATTTCCTTGCTCATATTTTCAGCATCAGTCAATTCTTGTTCTTTGTTCTCACCGTCATTGTCTCTGATTCTCTGTTGAGAATCATTCACTGGAAAAGGTAAAAATTTGAATAAATTTAGTGGGGTGATATCAGCTCAAAATATGTGCATGTTGAATGTTTAAACTAAATACAGAAGTAATGAAAACTAGATTTTGGCATTTTCTGAAAAAGAAACATTAGCATATTGCTCTGTGGTTGCTAAATATCATTGCTGTACGGTTGCTTATAGGTACAAGTCAAGAAACCATTAATAAAGTTGTATTAAATGCACTGCAGCAAAAAGGAAGGGGGGGGGGGGGGTATTAGTAAAATAAGGTCTCTGGTAAATATAAATCGACGATACTTGGACATTTTCCTCTACAACATAATTTACACTCACCCACACTGAAAACACTAACTTTGAAACTGTTTTTAAAAAGTAACTATAATCACTCCCCTCCTCTTCATTTTTTTCACCTTTGGCATAGTGTGTTACTGGGTAAGACCCTTTAACCAACTTCATGGCGTTGAAAATGTTCTATTTTAAGTGTTAATTATAGCGCTGGTAGTAATCAGGGCCTGGTTGTGTCTAGTCCAGCTGAGCCCCATTATTATTGCAGTTTCATAGATTTAGGAATTTTCACACCTGGTTGGTATTAAATAACTTTTTTTGTTGTTTTATAGCCCTTGTGGATGTCATGGATATTTTGTTTAAAGTTCCAGACCTATCAACCAAAGGGATATTTTTAAAGCCCAAACTGCATGTTTTTGCTTAGAACTTTCCATTTACCAAATTTATTATCATCTGTTCTTTCTTCTCCTTCATTTTTCTCAGACTTATGTGCATCTTCATTTATGTCCTGTTCTTCATTGTTCTCTGCATCATTGTTTTTGAGGGTCTGGTTCACATCATCTTTAAAGACTCAAAAAAAAAAAAAACATTATGAAATGAGACCCAGTTTGTGGTTAATGCATGCAAAGACACAGACAGCTGCCCTTGCCTGGCATTACTGGATAAGACCTTTTAATAATGTATGTATGCCACATGTCTACTAGAGCTGCACAGATATCAACACTCAGATTCAAAACTAAAAGGTAGTGAAAATAAACAAACATACTTTTAAACTTACTTTGTGCTTCTGTCTCTGATAATTCACACACGTTTCCATCTATTAAATTTTCTTGTACCCCATCTGTAACTAAACACAGAAAGAAGATAATTTATATGCGCTATATTTGTAGCACATCAATTAAGGTGCAAATCAAAGAGCACAAAATAAAGACTCACGTTTAACTCCTGATCTCCTTGTATCTAATTGGAGAAAATTAAGTCAATATTGTTGCCCAAATGGGTAACTGAAATCCAAATCATATTCATATTTTGAGGTAATGAGCACCTATATGTCTTACCTTTGTTTATTTTTTTGTGAATTAAATAAATGACGACAGCTGTGATCCCCGTGATAATAGCACCGATGATGACACACATAACTGGTAGAATGGTATTCATATCTGATTGTGATTCATCTAATTACAAGAACATAACAATAAATAATCATAACCCAACTTCATCAGGAACAGTGTACTTCCTCAGTTTTTGTTATGCATGGAGTAGACCTGTGTTGCAGTCTTTCAGAGTGAAGCTGGTGTTCTTTTGGCTAACTTCATTTTTCACAGTGCAAGTAAAGACTGAATCAGTCTTCTCCTCCTTGCTGATATGAAGCTCTTGCCCAGAGTGAGGTATAGAATTGGATCCAATCCATTCAAAGGTTATTTTGAACTTAGATGAAGCTGAACAGAACAGTGTTTTTGATTCCGTAATCATGTTCAGTTTACAGGTCACAATTGGCTCCTGCACAGCATCTGAAGGAAACATGGACAATACTGGTTTTGAGTTTACTATGTGGTGTGGTAAATACTTTTTTATAACAATACTCTGAGTTAAATCTCATGGCTACAAGATGCAAAAATGTTTGAAACATACACTTACTAGTAAATTTGTTTTGTTTAAGATGCCCATGATATTTATCTTAAAATTTTTACAAATGCCTGTTGTTTTGAAAACGTCTCATTCATGCTGTACACGTGTTTAGCTTAATATTGTATTTTTGCAGTTTAATTACATTTTTAAGTTTACATAATTTAATTAAATTATAATGATTTTCCATTTGAGTCACATCCACTGCAAGTTACCAATACTTTTTTCCTGCAAACTACAAATAAATGACTTCTTAGAAAGTTTATGAATGCTGTGTTCATAATATCACAAAATGAACCATCCGTTACATGTATCACTAGATTATGGGAGCGTCTTTGCTTGAAAATCCAGGATAGTTGGTAGAGTATGTTGTGCTCTGAATGCTGGTAATGTTCTTGGTCATTCAGCTTCACCAGTTTAGTTTTAATGGTGAGCAGCATGGCTATGCAAATATGCCAGCCAGGCGACATTAAATTTGTACTAACCTACAATATTGTGTCTTATTTCATTCTCATTTGCATTAAGTCACTTACCAATAACTTGAACTTCATTTTTAGAATTTTGCTGCTCTCCGTCGATCTGTATTTCAGACTTATAAATACCACTGTCCTGGCTGGTCATGTTACGAACAGTGAGCTGCCCAGTAGTGATTTCAATTCCCGATCGTCCTTTGAATTGTCCATAATCTTGAAATTTAGTCAAATCATGTTCAGCCACCTTGTTTCCATTGAATGTCCACAAAATCTCTTCAGGCTTTCCATGTATATTTGGATTTAAAGTCAAATTCTTCCCATTCTCAACAAAGGTGACAGAAGTTACAGCACCTGAATAACATTTATAAAGGGTAAGATCATGGTGTGAGGTTCGATCTAAAACATACTGATCTAAAACATAGAAAAGTTAATAACATAATATTTTTACAATGAAATGATAACTCCAATGCGATAGTGTATTAACTTGTTTCCTAACAGGTCCTAAATAAATTCTGGGCTGCTACTTGACCCTCAGTTGTCTTTAACATTAATTCAACAAAGAAATTGTTTTTGTGGATACAGTCTAATTTATTGTTTGCTTAACCTGGACATGTTCTGAAACGCTTGACAAAGAACTTGTTATGCATCCCAAAAGAACAGCTTATTTAAAAGAACTCCAATTAACAACTTTAATAATAGTTACATTATTATGCAAATGACTATTTTCAATTATAAGGAACATTACTTACTGTATCTTGATAATATTAAACAGACGAAAAGATTAAATACTTCCCCGAGCATTCTCATTTTTCTTTCACTTTTGTATTTCTCTCAGCTGTTCCAGGTAAACCGGTCTGTCCCCCCTCAGCTATCAGTGGTGAGACTAGTAGTGAGTGGCCTTTGTGCATTTGTATGAGTCTGAATCTGTAATTTAAAACATGAATGGGTGGGTCATGTGTAGACGAGCATGTGACAGTTTTACTTCTGACTGCAATATTGTAAGTTGCCGCTTCCTCAAATGAAAAAGTTTACCATTAATATTTAAATGATGATCTGTTTATCCAGTCACGCTAGCTCCACCCCTTGTTTACAGCTGATAAAATGATAGTTCACTCAAAAAAAAAAAAAAAAAAAAAATGTCATCAATTATTCACCCCCTCTAATTGCTCCAAACCTGTATGAGATTCTTTTTTCTGCTGAGCACAAAAGATCTTTTGAAATTTTGAAGAATGTGGGTAACCAAAAAGCTGCTGGTCCCCACTGACTTTCATAGTCCTACGTTTTTTGATAATCCACTTTAATCAGACGTGCATCACAATACGAAAAGTTCTGTTGTTACATAGTGACTTTAAACTTTGAATTACACAAATATGAAAACAGCAGAAACATTACACAGCCAAAGTCAAAGTCAAAATGCAAATTTATTTGCATGGTGTACAAAGGGAGTTTTCAATAGTGATGCTTATAATAGCCTATGCCATATATCAGGCACAGACCCACATTTGTTTGCATTATGGGAGAATTTCTAGAATTATGAACATTTAACTACAGCTTTACAAACACTATTCATTTGTGGTAGCAGATCAGAGACATTATAGGCTATTTCTAAATTAAAGCTTTAGAAGTTTTCACAAACATAAAAGCACATTTATTTATATTTTTGAAGCAGAGTACAAAACTAATTCACAAACCTAAAACCAACATTACTGTTTTTGTTGGTTTGGCTGTGTATCTGTGGATTAAATGGTAAATGCAAAATTATGTCAATTTTTGCATTTCAATGTGTCTGATAGCCTACTGTAATAGACCTTGTCAGGGTAGCACCATATTTATTTATTTTTTAACAAAAGACTTTAAGTAGACACAGAAAAAAAATCTGAAATGTGTAAAGTTTTGAAAATTACATGTCATCTATAACTTTATAGAACACATGCCTTTGTAAAGATTATAAGTCTATTCCTCACAGCCTCCTTTCATCCATTTAAAATTCAATATGGTGGGGTCGTCAAATCTTTTTTGTAGGGGGTTATACAAGCTTTTTGACAAAGTTGAAACCTAATAACTCATGTTATCCCAGCATAACATGATCAGTCACAAACTTTCTTATTTGATTAGCAGGCTGTCATAGAAATGAAGCACAACTGTTTTAAACATTTCAGCCCTAAAAGTAGTTTATTTTCAGGCTTAAGCTAGACTTTGAATAACAAATTTCTTATCTGTTCTATTGAGGTGTAATGTCTGTTTTGGGTTTTGTTTCATGTTCATGTTTTCATGTCTTTTATTTTGTTATTGTTTGATCTTGCTGTTTGTGTCATGCTTCCCTTGCCCTCTTGTTGTCTTGCTATCGGTTCCTCTTGTTCCTTGTGTCATGTTCCGATTGGTTGTCTTAGTCATGTGTCTGTTTCCCATTGGTTTGTTCTTGTCATGTGACCTGTATTGTTTGTTATAAGTAGTCATGTTTTTGTCATTAACGTTTGTTGTGTATTAATGTAACGTAACATTGTAACCTGCTGTTGGTGAGTCTAGTCTGTTCATGCCACGTCAAGTCTGTTTCTGTCAAGTCTGTTTCATGCCTCGTCAAGTTAAGTCGGTTCAAGTCAAGTCTTTGTTTATTGTTTGGATTGCACCATTGTAAATTAACTACACTTGGGTTCATCGCTACACTCGCCTTCAGTGGACTGTTCGTTACAGAATACACAACCCTAAAAATGAACCCAGCAGTTGTTCGTCTCCTGCGTCTCCACCAAGGAAACCGGGCCATTGAGGACTATGTGGAGGACTTTTGTGGTTTGTGTCATCTGGTGGATTTTAATGATGTGGCCCTTAATAACATATTTCGGGTGGGTCTTAATGAGCCCACTTGCTCTCAGCTTCCTGGGGGAAAAATTCACTGGTCCCTGGAGGAATATATTGACCATGCTCTTTTTCTTGCTGGTTCATCATTTACTGTGGGGATTGCTGATGAAGAACACAGCTATCCCACAGTACCCACCACATCAGAACTTTTCCACGTCCCAACCATCATGTCAGGAGTTGTTCACGTCACGCCAGCCAAGCCAAGGCCTACTCACACCATGTCTGCCAAGCCACAGCCTGAGACTGTTCCCGTGGCCTCAGTACTTCTAATAATGGCAGTTGCCATTTTGAGTGTGTGGGCAACTCACTGCATTCCAGAGACTTTTCCTGTCCACGAGCTCTCTGCCTGTCCTGTCACGGCCAAGGAGGCTGTCCACGAGCTCTCTGCCTGTCCTGTCACGACCAGGGAGGCCATCCACGAGCTCTCTGCCTGTCCTGCCTCGGCCACGGAGGCCAATCATGAACTCACTGCCTGTCCTGTCACAGCCAAGTGGTCTGTCTATGTCTCTGCTTCATCATGGCTTCCAGCTCTGCCTGCACTGCCTGGCCACCCTGCTGGGCCTGCACCGCCATGGCTCCCCGCTAGGACTGCTCCGCCATGGCTCCATTTTCTGTCACTGCTCCACGGCCCAGGTCCACCTCTGCTCCATGGTCTGTCACTGCTTCATGGCCCAGGTCCCCCTCTGCTTCATGGTCTGTCTCTGCTCCACGGCCCAGTTCCCCCTCTGTTTCATGGTCTGTCACTGCTCCAGGGCCCAGGTCCCCCTCTGCTCCATGGTCTGTCAGGGCTCAAAACTGCAACTAAAACAGTCGCATTTGCGACCATAAATATTAATTTGCGAGTGACGTTTTTGCTGAGGTCGACACTGGCGTCTACCCGCTGAAAGCTCCTCAGGATTTAACGCTAAAAAAGTTTTCTCAGGCGGATGATTTGCTTCATTCTAGCAGCGCCCCGTTTGTGATAAAACGAACTCGGGCCGAAGGTTAATACACACAACTACACCGAGTGTGGACCTGCCGCGTGTACAACTGCTTTCAGCCAAGATCGGCCCATAGGGAAAAAGCCGTCTGTCAGCCAGAAGTGTTTTGTAGAGTCGGTGCGGCTCTGGCCCATTATCTTCTCACCGATGCTGAGATTGAACCGACAGAGACGCATTTCAGCCCGAATCAGCCCGAGTGTTATTGCTATCTGGGTATATATTTACATGTTATAACTTAATTTTAATGTAATGCCTTTTTTCCTAATTGTTTTGCGATCTAATCTTTTATGTTCACGTATTAAACTGAGACGATGCGCATTAAAGTTTTAGTGGAAAAAGAGTTTCAAACAGTCCTCTTCTCTGCCGCACATCAGTGCTGATGCACACAGTCTGATAAACGCAGCTCCACTGTGCAGCGAGAGAGAAATGACGGAGACGTAAGAAAGGAACGTGCAGAAAATACAGCGTCTATTTCGTGCACAACTTGAACAAACTAGAACAGGTAAAGCTGTCAGCTGTGTGGATATTGACAATATCGTTAACAATTCTCATTTATAATAATTACTAATATGGCTTCCTTAAACAAGATCTTGGTCTGTGTTCTTTAAATGCGTGAACTTCATTATTTGAAGTGCAACTGCCGTCCAGTAATCGCAAAAAGCTCTGTGCTTTGTCACTTTTTAATAAAAAGTACCAGCTTTAAAATTATTCTGAATTCATAACGAAATTCAAACAATACAGTTTTGGCGCTCCTTAATGGGGCAGGTGCGGTCGCTTTAGCACCTCAGTTCAAGGGCAAGTGAACCCATTTAATCTTTCTCTTTACTAATATAGTACATAGTGAACATGAATTAACATCAAAAGGTAGGCTATTTTATAAGAGATCCTACAGTACAACTTACTGAAATGTCTCATGTAGGAGGAGCCCAAGCTACACTCAGTGGCCAAGTGATGCTCATGCTCCATGATATTGGTACAGATTCTGTGTAATGAACAATTGTGACTGTAGATTTCAAGCTGGAAAAGACATTTAGTTCCCACTTTAAGTGAACCTTAGTTCCCAGGTCATCTACAACATGGATTAAAATGCTGATAAAGTCAAGAAAAGATGAGACAAATGTAACACCCACAAGGGCCAAATAAAACAGAAAAAAAAAAAAAAAAAAAAAAAACTGAACATCTATCAAAGACAATAAGTCATAGAAAAAAACAAATTCTTTATTAAACAATACCATAAAAAATTATTCAGGACATGAACTGAGTCAGCTAACAGGGGGAACAGTTTCTTAAATTGACCAACTAGGAATACAAAGAAACCTGAGCTACCTATACAGGAGACATTTCACTGCATTCTAGGAAAACCACAGCAAACCCCCATATGCCCTTCACTACAAACTGGAGTATGTGATACACGTTCACAATTAGTAAACACCAAATCCACCCACAAGACCTATAAGGGCTCTGTTACATTGTACTCCTAGTTCTCCACCGATCACGATGGGAAAATACCCCCTGCTGCTTGATCCAGGGTAAAGAACAGCTTAAATTAAATACATAAAGGAAAAAAAAGACAAAAAAATACATCAACAATTCCACTAGCCAGCCACCAATACATCAAACAAAAAGACCATAAACAAACAACCACACCTAAAGCTGGCTAGGAAATTAATTACCACAAATAAGTCAGGGAGCAGTCACTTTCACAGCTATCACATAAAACCAAACAAACAAACAAACAAAATAATATCGAGAACAGCGACTAGCAATCAACATCCAACACCCTTTAAGGTGCACAGCCAAACAAATACATGATGGTCCTGAATTTATTCCATCCGGCAAACAGCTTCAATTGCAAGAAAAAACAAAACAAGAGGTAAACCAGAGGAAAACGGGTACTAGACGGGTGGTTGACTGGTGGTTAAATGGCCCCAGCTGACTTTCCACATTGCCTGTCCTTTAAATTTGGCCACCCTATCAGCAATCTGCAATGGGATTGGTAGTGGCTCCCCAATCACCCCTCCCCTTCTCCTACTTACCTTGCTACAATCCACCCCCTACAATTTTGGTCATTGCCCCAAGGACAAAAACAAACTCCTACTGTTCTTCACCAATATTTGGCTGCCCTACAACCAGAGGACATGGCAATCTGTTAGGGTTGGAATGATGGCCAGCCGAAGACCTAGCAGACCGTCGCAGAGGAACAGAACTCTGCAATGGCCCTACCTCCCTACATTCCCTGACCTCATTAAAGCCGGGCGGATAAGGTATCAACTCATCTGACTGGACAAGATGGTCTGAACTACCCTCCAAGAGAACCACCCAAGACTCCCCAGCAGTCTCCTCATCAAACGACGAGCCGGAGACAGAGCCCTCCGGATCCAATACCATTGGAGAATCAGGCATTTCAATACTTGGTCTACCTATAGCCTTCCTTAACTCATCCCGATGTACGGTTCTGACTGGACCGTCTCCAGATACTGGCGTCACTGCATAGACTGCCCCATTTCCAGAGGGACCTCGAATGACCCTATAAAGACCAGGATCCCAAAAATCCTGAATTTTGTTTCTCCCCTTTACATGATTCCTCAAGTGCACGAGCTGCCCCTCTTCTAAACCTCCATCATTTACTTTCTCATTATATCGTTGGTTCCGCTTCTCTACTTTAGCCTGCACTTGCTGCTTCACATGATCATGGGCTACTCTCAAACTCTCTTGATGGTCCCGCACCCAATCCTCTGTGGGACTAAAACTACCCTCTTCGCTCCTTCCCAACAAAAAATCCACTGGGAGTCTGGGATCACACCCAAACATCAAATAATAAGGAGTCATACCGGTAACATGATGAGCAGTGGAATTATAAGCGTAAGTAACTTGTGAGAGATGACGAGGCCAATACTTTTTTTTGTTCTGGTGGCAACGTTCGCAAAAGGTCATGCAGGGTACGATTAAATCGTTCACATTGACCGTTTCCCTGGGGGTGATAGGGAGTGGTTCTACTTTTTTTTTACCCCATAGATTTTACATAACTGCTGAACCACCATACTCTCAAAGTTTCTCCCTTGATCAGAATGAATTCTACTTGGAGGTCCAAAACGATGGAACCAATGTTGTACCAACATCTGGGCCACTGTACTAGCTCTTTGGTCTCTAGTAGCCACAGCCTGAGTATACTTTGAAAAAACATCGGTAAAAACAAGAATATTTTCACGGCCATCACTGGCCGGCTCTAAAATTGTGAAGTCTATAGCCAGAATCTCATGAGGGCGGGAGGCTTGAATTGAACCCTGAAAAGACCGAATCTTTGGTTGAACTGCCTTACTTAAAATACATCTTTCACATTGTTGACACCACTGCTCCACTCTCCTCGTCATACCCGGCCAAAAACACCGACTACGAACCAGCTGAAGAGTACGATCAATGCCTTGATGACCGTGGCCATCATGCACACTTCGAAGTACCTCTTCCTGCAAACACTGGGGGAAGTACAACCTGAAAAGTATCCTTACATTCCCCTGGTAATCGTATTACCCGGTACAATGTCCCTCCCTTCTCCACCAACCGTTCCCAGTGTCGTAACAGCTCCTTACTTCCTACTGACATTGTATCTCTCTCTTCAGAGCTAGGCTGACTCCCTGACCGAAAAAACTTCAACACCGGACCAATCACAGGGTCCATTCCTTGTAATAAAGAAAGGTCCTCCACAGACCGCCCAGCCAGGGCTACAACCTCATTACACTCTACCTCTTTCCCTAGACCCTTAGAAAACTGTCCCACCAAAACGGGCGGGACATCTGTCCCGGATATAAACCTCTCTAAATACTGTCGCGACAAAGCATCGGCATTGCCATTACTACGGCCCGGACGATACTTGATGGTAAAATTAAATGAGGCCAATTGAGATGCCCATCTCTGTTCCACGGCCCCCAACTTTGCGGTCTGAAGATGGCTTAAAGGGTTATTGTCAGTATAGATGATAAAATTACTCCCTAACAGATACTCTCGAAACTTCTCTGTTACTGCCCATTTCACAGCCAAGAGTTCCAACTTCATGGAACTATAATTATCCATGTTTCTTTCAGTGGGTCTCAAACCCCGACTAGCATAGGCAATTGGCCTGAGTTTACCATCATGCTCCTGAGAAAGTACGGCTCCCAACCCTCCGTGACTGGCATCTACCTCCAATACAAAAGGCTTGGTGAAGTCCGCATAGGCCAAGACTGGAGCCATAATCAAACGATGTTTAATGGACTCAAAGGCATGCTCACAGGTCTCATTCCATACTGATCCTAATGGGATCTGAGGCGTCTTACCCTTCCTTTTAGGTCCACTCAGCCTACTCACCAATTGATGCAAAGGGGCAGCCAGTGAAGCAAAACCCTTAACAAAACGACGGTAGTACCCTGCAAACCCAAGAAACGACCTTAATTCTGCTAAATGCATCGGACGCATCCACTCCCGTACAGCCTCCAACTTGCCAGGATCAGTCGCCACTCCCTCAGCAGACACCACGTGTCCCAAGTACTTGACCTGTTTTTGAAAAAAATTACACTTGGATAACTTAACTTTTAACCGTTGTTGTTGGAGTCGGGAGAACACCTCTTCCAACCTCTCCAGATGTTGACTAACAGATGAGGAAAACACAATTACATCATCCAGATAAAGCAACACAGAATGATACCGCTGGTCTCCGAACATGCGCTCCATTAGACGTTGAAATGTGCCCGGTGAATTACAAAGACCGAAGGGCATTCGATTAAATTCAAAGAGACCAAAAGGTGTACAAAAAGCCGTCTTGAATTTATCTTTCTCTGCCACTGGCACCTGGTTGTACCCGCTGGCCAGGTCAAGAGTGGAAAACCACCTTGCCCCTGATAATGCATCCAATGACTCCTCGATTCGAGGGAGGGGGTAAGCATCCTTTCGAGTTTTAGCATTTAGTTGCCTATAGTCAACACATAACCTTATACTACCATCTTTCTTCGTCACCACTACAATTGGGGAAGAGTAAGGGCTACTACTTTCCCTAACAATCTGACTATCCAACAACTGTTTAATATGCTTTTTCACCAAGTCGTACTGTGATGGCGGAAGACGGCGGTAAGGCTGGCGGACAGGGACCTCGTCCTGTAGTGGAATCTCATGGGTAATAAGATTGGTACACCCTAAATCTCCCTCATCTTTGGAAAACAGACTTGAATACCTAAGGAGGAGAGACTTGGCTTGAATGGCTTGCTCCTCAGTTAACCCATCAAAAGAGGGAAATTCTAAACCCTCTACAATATTCTCAGTCGGGACTTGTTGAGTAGCTATAGAAGCCACATGTTCTGAAGCCATCTGGCTGACCGAAAATGCCAATGAAGCTGAAGCTTCCACGGCAACTGACGCCACCTGTACTGTACCCACCACTCTCCGAGGAGGAAGCCAAACATCCAAGGAACTCACATTGGTAATAGGAGCATATAATGTACCATACTCTGCATGTAGAAGGGCAGGTGAAGTGAGCAATCCTTCTGGAAGAGTTCCCTCATCCGGGCCCAAAGGCTCTAACAAAAACTCTGCCAAAGGAAGTTGGGGGCATGTAACCGGCACCATGAAAAGGGTTCCAGCCGGAATACAAATGGGTCTATCCCCTAGTACTTTTACTTTAAATGCTACGGTTGAATTAGTAATCGCCTCTGTTTTCTCACACTGACGAAGTGCACGTCTAACCATAGGAGCAAGCAGATTGTACTAATGGGGTCTGAAAAAGACTTGTACCAAATTGTTGAAACAGTCTCTGATAACACTCCCTAAGGACATTCATTCCTAAAATACCGGGAGCAACAGTCCTACGGGTTTGTAAGGCTACATTCACAGGGTCCTTGATAATCAAAATACCCCGCTTTGGAATGCACTGATTCAAAACCATCACATCTAATTCGACGTAGCCTACATAAGGTATATCAAGTCCATTAGCAGCTTTTAGACCAAGCCACTCACAATCCTGTTTCTTTAAATGAAATAAACATTTATTGAAAAAACTCTCAGTCACAGTAGTCACCATAGAACCGGTGTCTACCAAACATGGAACATCAACATTACTCATCTTCACACTCAACATTGGGCATGGTCCTACTAACCGATCATAAACTAAAGAATCCACACTGGAGCCATCTACAGTTCCTCCCAGCATGTGGCTCTGCACGCTGGGGGTCACTAGTTTTCCGACTGCCTAGTTGGTTCCCCAATGGATACGCCCCCAATAATCTGAGTACCCAAGACAGTTTCACAATACCTGGCTATATGTCCAGGCAAGTTGCATCTAATGCAAATTGGCCGACCATCAGATGCACGTTTAAAACGATTATTCTTAACTGGAGGTTTGCCAGTAGCAGGGGCTAAGTGTTTTACCAATAAATCCAATTGTGCTTGTTGTTTAAGAACCATATTCTTAAGTTCCATCAGCTCTGAAGATGGCTGGACACAAGGAACCTCACAATTAGGTGTAACCTGAACCTCACAAGTATGAGGGGAAGGGCGTACTTGTTTTTCCCTACTGGTTTGTCCCTCTTCCACCCACTGAATGGCCTCCCGCCGTACTTCCAGAAGTGACATAGTCTCCCTACTTCGTACCAGCCTTTTTAGTTCCCTACGAAGCATAGGATCACGGACATTTTCACAAAATTGATCTCTTATAACGATCTCGGTGTTGGATATAGCACCCGACTTACATTGCTCCACCCTCTCCATTAAAGCCAATAAGGCATGTGAAAATTCATACAATGACTCCCCATCCCTCTGTTTTCGATCAAAAAACTTTTGTTGCCAATAGACATAAGATTTTGAGCATCCATACACTTCTTTCAAGACATCACAAATTTGTTCAGAATTCTCCCTCACTCTCTGAGGCCGATATTTAATCTCATTTCGAGCCTCCCCTTCTAGATGGTCCAAAAGGAATAAAGCCTTATCCAATTCAGACATATACCTTAACCTAATGCAACTCTGTGCCTCTTCTATCCATTCCTCCACCGACAGTGCCCCAACAACCAAGGATCCCGAAAATTTTGGACATTTGCGTTCTCTTGGGAGGTAAACGGCTTGCTCTCTACGAGAGGATACAGGATCACTCCCACTAGCCTGTCCCACTCCAACGTCCCCAACTTGGCCTGGGCACAGACAGTCTCTGATTCTCCAACTGAAGCTGCTCCACTTGAGCCCGAAGTTGTCGTAGTTCGTCCTCCATTTCAAAGGCTTGACAGAAGATGACCCCGAAGAGATGCAAAGATGCACTGGTCCTGCTAGCCGCTGTTCTCTTCCTAAACAAAAAACCAAACCAAAAGACTGCTCCCAAAACACAATAAACAACCAAATGAGCTCACCCTGCCGACTACGCCAAAATGTAACACCCACAAGGGCCAAATAAAACAAAAAAAAAAAAAAAAAAAAAAAAAGAGATCTATCAAAGACAATAAGTCATAGAAAAAAACTAATTCTTTATTAAACAATACCATAAAAATTATTCAGGACATGAACTGAGTCAGCTAACAGGGGGAACAGTTTCTTAAATTGACCAACTAGGAATACAAAGAAACCTGAGCTACCTATACAGGAGACATTTCACTGCATTCTAGGAAAACCACAGCAAACCCCCATATGCCCTTCACTACAAACTGGAGTATGTGATACACGTTCACAATTAGTAAACACCAAATCCACCCACAAGACCTATAAGGGCTCTGTTACATTGTACTCCTAGTTCTCCACCGATCACGATGGGAAAATACCCCCTGCTGCTTGATCCAGGGTAAAGAACAGCTTAAATTAAATACATAAAGGAAAAAAAAAAAAAAAAAAAGAAAAAAAAAAAAATACATCAACAATTCCACTAGCCAGCCACCAATACATCAAACAAAAAGACCATAAACAAAAACTAAAGCTGGCTAGGAAATTAATTACCACAAATAAGTCAGGGAGCAGTCACTTTCACAGCTATCACATAAAACCAAACAAACAAACAAACAAACAAACAAAAAAAAAATAATATACGAGAACAGCGACTAGCAATCAACATCCAACACCCTTTAAGGTGCACAGCCAAACAAATACATGATGGTCCTGAATTTATTCTCTTCAATTGCAAGAAAGAGCTACACCACAGGACACCCAGCCCCACACGGGTACTAGCCAAACGGCTAACTGGTGCTACAAGGACCCCAGCTGACTTTCCACATTGCCTGTCCTTTAAATTTGGCCACCCTATCAGCAATCTGCAATGGGATTGGTAGTGGCTCCCCAATCACCCCTCCCCTTCTCCTACTTACCTTGCTACACATAAACACATGACAGTATGATTGAAATGTTAAAATGTAAATAAATAAATAATAATAATCGTAAAATAAATAAAACACGTTTATTCTGTGGCACCTAAAAAATTTTTTGGCTCCTAAGTTTTTTTCTTATAGGAGCCAATGGCTCCTTACTCAATTTTTTTGTTTGGAGCCCTGTCTGTCATTGCCTCATGATCCGGATTCACCACTGCTCCTAGCTCCAGGCCCGCCATTGCTCCACCCTCCAGATCCTGTTCCTTTTGCACGGGCCTGGCCCTCCATCCCTCCCCCTGTTCCGCCTCCACTCCACCACCCTACTGGACTTTCTGGGTTTTGTTTGGGCGTCTGGAGGGGGGGGTGGGTATGTAATGTCTTGTTGTCTTGCTATTGGTTCCTCTTGTTCCTTGTGTCATGTTCCGATTGGTTGTCTTAGTCATGTGTCTGTTTCCCATTGGTTTGTTCTTGTCATGTAACCTGTATTGTTTGTTATAAGTAGTCATGTTTTTGTCATTGTCTCTTGTCGTGTATTAACGTAACGTAACATTGTAACCTGCTGTTGGTGAGTCTAGTCTGTTCATGCCACGTCAAGTCTGTTTCTGTCAAGTCTGTTTCATGCCTCATCAAGTTAAGTCTGTTCAAGTCAAGTCTTACCATTGTAAATAAACTGCACTTGGGTTCATCGCTACACTCGCCTTCAGTGGACTGTTCGTTACATGAGGTTGTAGTTTACACATATCTGATTAATGTGTGGAATGTTTAGAATATCGAGTTGAAAATCTTCAACTTCTTTTGCTCTGAAAGCTAAGAGTTATGAATACAACAGAACTGTAAGCTGCCATCCACTCATTTGTGCAGCACAACTGAAACAAAAAGTACTTGTGTGAAACCACAGTGGTAACTGCAACTTTGATCTGTTTGATCAAATGGTTTGCCAGAGCTACTACTGACTGGCATATGTTTATTCTCATACATTAATATAAACATTTGACGTTCCCCATAGTGCAACACAAAAACGCACTGGAAAGGTTGCCATATCTGTGTCCCCAGTGACCTGTTATCACAGTTTCAAGTGAGGGTGCTTTTGGTTTTGTTAGAGGGTTTTCGGTGCATGAGAAAATGGATGTGTGGTGTGAGAGCATGAGAACAGTGTCAAATGCGTGAGAGTTGGCAGCCCTGGTTAAATAGTTTTCTGTAATTTAATTCCGATGTAATAGCCTATAACATAACTTTTGGTAACAATGTATTCTACCAGTGTCCTTGTTACATGTTACTTTAGTAATAACAGTAAATTGCATAATTACATGCAATAAGCCTAAACCAAACCCTATGTTGTTAATTAACATTACAAGCACTTAAACGTACAATTACACTGTAAGAACACCATAAAATAGTGTAACCAAACTCAGCTAGATTTATGATGTGGAAACATTTAATCATAGGCTGTAAAAAGGGAAGCTGTACATATCTGACAAGGCTTAAGGCTATATAACAAATAGGGATATAGTTCTGTAGCTAGTAAGCACTAAAATAATAGTGCTTAATGTAATAGTAGTAGTGTTAGTTCTGTCATCATGTTTCATCGTGATTCCTAAACATTTTTGTTCACAGATTACACTCAGAAAAAAAGGTGTATAGCTTTTAATAGGCTACCATTTAGGTACTAATGTATCTTTAAGGTTGCCTACCAATATGATTTTTTTTTTTTTCAAATCAAATGAATACTTCATGCACAGGTAATTATTTATTTGTTGAAAGCGGTGTTGGCCCGTGTACCTTAAAATCTCTTCTTGTTTCACTTGTTCGTTTGTATGGCCTCAACGCTTGCAACAGCTTCTACACGAAAGCTTCGCGTCGGGATCCGATATCTGAAAAAGGCGTTCTTGTTTATTTTGCGTTTACGTTGTTATGACATTATGCTTAACTTTAAATGGCACAAAGCTATGGTTTCACTTCAGAATATATTGTACAAGCCATATAAACCACTTATTTAACTTTTAAGGTAGCCAATCAATTTGTCAGTTTTGGAGACTGACAGTCGTTAAACTCATTCAGCAGTTTGTCTATTAATGTTTATTAGCATCTTGCTTTCCACATTGTGTTTTGGTATACATGAGGATAAGTACATTGAACAGTTTTAATTTTGGGGTGAGCTAGCATTTTATGTAGCCTACAACTTTATGCAGTCAATGAAAGCAAGACAACACTTTAGATATACTTAAAAAAATAAAATAAAAATAAATGGTCAATTGTGTTCAGTCTTACCAATTAATCTTAATTTGATTCCTAATTAACTATATTATGACCACTCATTTCAAGAAGTTCTCTCTCTCTCTCTCTCTCTCTCTCTCTCTCTCTCTCTCTCTCTCTCTCTCTCTCTCTCTCTCTCTCTCTCTCTCTCTATTTCAAATTTAATATTATCCTGACCTGAACCCAAACTTATTCAAACAATCACACTTTTAAAGTGATAATTCACCTGATGTCATCATTTGCTTATACTGTACTTGTGTCGTTCCAAACCTGTATGACTCACTTTACTGGGAAACACAAAAGAAAATACTTTGAACAATGCAGGAAACATGTATATAGGGTAAGTTAAATAAAGGCATCTTGACATATAAGTACTAGGTATTAAGTACCAGTCCTGTAATTCATGTTTTTAATGCAGATTCAAGAATCAGTCAAGAAAATGGTTAATGTTAAGATTATTTTAATTAAATAAAACAATCTCAAATTTTATTACATTAGATTTGTTGTATAATACATTAAAGTTTACAAAAAGATAATTGATTCTGGATTGAATAAACTAAGACATTATTCCATATTCTATGCAGCAAAGTACTGGCACATTGTTTATCTCTACCCTCCCACCTGCCCTATGCACTGGTTCTGAATTAGAGCAACTTCATCAGGTTAAGGAGATGCCACATAATTTTTACACTAGGTGACTTCATCATTTCTCCACCATCCCCTCATCTTCTTTTTGTTGGGCTTCCAGTTTTCATTTCACTGTCACACTGGTTCTGTTCCAAAACTTAGTGAGCTGCCTAGCTGTCTAGTGTTTAAACAGGCACACTGTTGTGGCAGATGACTGATGTGCTGAACAGACTAAAAGTGACTGTTGAAGTTTTGTCCTCTGAATTCTATCACTGGCAAACAGTCTACATCAATCCATTTTCCAACTGTGTTTGTCCATCTGTCTGAAGTAGACTTAGTGGCCATTCACACAGGATGCGTTTCTATGTGTCATCTGTCCTATTATATAATAGCTATTCTGTGTACATTTGCAGACTGACAGCTGATATTTCATGGAAAGTGTTTGACACACGTGTTTGTATGTTCACACATGCAAAAAAAAAGTAAATTTATTATTGTAGTACAATTCATTATATAAAATAAATTGTACTTAATTAATAAATTGATAACTCCAGTTTTATGCTAGTATTTCCCTATTACTTCTCCTCTACACCTTGTTCAAGCACACTCGTGCCATCCTTTACCTGCTGTAGGGTGTCATTATTTCCTTCACCATCTTCTGTTATTTTTGATGAACCTCGAGTGTTTTCTGTCTCACAACTGACACTACTACCTTCACGTGGCTCTAGTTGACAAATGATTTTCTGTTCCTCTTTCATAGCTGATAAAACTGAGCCCATTTCGGCTCCCTCACTAAAAGTGAAAGTGACATGACATACAGCCAAGTATGGTGAACCATATTCAGAATTTGTGCTCTGCATTTAACCCATCCAAAGTGCACACACACACCGTGAACACACACCCGGAGCAGTGGGCAACCATTTATGCTGCGGCACCCGGGGAGCAGTTGGGGGTTTAGTGCCTTGCTTAAGGGCACCTCAGTCGTGGTATTGCCAGCCTGAGACTTGAACCTACAACCTTAGGGTTAAGAATCAAACTCTCTACCCACTAGGCCAAGACTTTCCCCTATAAACAGTATTATCACATTCTGTACTGCACTGTTTGTTCAGAACCTGTTCCCTGATTTCTGAACTATGATTTTGTTTCATTGCATGTTTTGAGAAGCTGTCGGTCTCTGTTTCTGCTTCCTTGTCCTCTGGCACAGATATGTCATTGTTTGTGTTGTTTGGATCACTGTTCTTAGCATCACAATCTTTTAAATGCTTGTTATTTTCTGTCTCTGTATTTTCTGGAACATGATTGTTCTGACTCACTGCTGTCTTTCTGTTCACCATCATCATCTTCCATTTGGCGCAACCCATCATTATGGTACTGCTGCTGAGAGACACTGTTGTACTGTATTGTACTGTCTGGATCAGTTTGTTTGCCCTGTTTATCCAAGTCAATGCTAACTTTTGGATCAGATAGCTCTGGGTCATGTTTGTTATCTTCTGGCATTTGTTCCTGACCACCTTTCAGTTCCTCGTTTGTTAAAACCGTTTCTTTCTCCGTCGGCTCCACTCCAGGAAATCTGCATTCTTCTTCCATGTTTTTATCTTGGTCTGTGTAATTACTTAGGCCAGTCTGATTTGAAAATGGGACAATGATGTTTATGGGTGCCTTCTCCAGGTTAGCTGGTGGATCTATAACAAAAATGAACAAGATAAGATACATCTACTCCTCTAACACAATATGAATTACAAAATGTTGTTGCTTCAGAAACAGAGTTCTGCTTTAACAACTTTTTTTTTTCTTTCTGTGGAACACAAAAGGAGTATTTTGGAAATACCCACACAACTGCTGCACAATGTCCATGACTACCAAGCTCCAAAAGGACAAAAAACACCATCAAATCACCATGAAAATATGGTAAAAGCAGACACCTCATGTGCTTTATTCAGTCAAGACAAGGTTGGTGTGATAAACAGGCTGAAATTTCAATTGTTTTTCACTGAAAATTCTCCAAAATGCTGCAGATCTCAATCAAATATGGCACCTCTTGATGAATGACATCAGGCTGAACACCAATGACATCAGTAAGCATCACTGACATCAAAACTGAATTCAGTGTATAATATTTAAGTCTGTTCATCACATAAAGCTATCATATGGCTTCAGAATACTCATAGAAAGGAAAATCATGTACAGCCACATGAATCACTTTTATTACACTATTCATTGCAGAGCTTGACAGATTGTCTTGAAAAGAGCTGTTGAAGATTCTTCAAATTCTCATTTTGTGTTCCACTAATATCTATCATATTGGTGTGATGAGAAACAAATTGATTAAATTTTCAGATTGATTGATCTATTCCTTTTTTTACCTGTGTTCAGTCTGTCTATCACTTTGTTTTCCTCTTCCTCCTCTTTTTTTTCTCCAGGTGTCTGGTCTTCCTCATTTTTATCTGCATCTTGTGTCTCAATCTGCTCCTCTGGTGACTGACTTTTCTCTTTCTCCATTTCTTCTTGGATTTGTAAGAATTTATGTCTCTCGCTGTCTATTTCATCAGGTTTGCTGTTACCGTTTTCTTCTGCTTCATCTGCATTTTCATTGTTCTCATTTTTGTCTAGTTCTCCTTCATTTGTATTTCTTGTGTCCTCTTTATTTTTTTCTGTTATAGCGGACTGCTGACTTTCCTTCAGAAGTTTTTGTCCTTCATGAGCTTCACCCACATTCTCAAATCCACTGTCCTGATCCCTATTTTTATCAGCAATAGATTCTTTTGGAGCGGTAAGTCTGGTGCGACGAGGGAGTGTGGCATCAGATGAACCTAAAACAAACCACTCAAAGAACAGATTCAAGTGTCAACCTTGAAAGTAATTTATTCTCAGTAGGAGCTGAGAGCTTATAGTGCTATACAGCAACAAGAGCAACAAATGTGATGTTAGCATGTCTAGTTACAACACAATTACTAATAATGATAATAATAGTAAATCATTTGTTACCTGGCATTTGAAATCAGTGGCTAGCTATCTACCATTAACTTCAACTGAAGCAGATCATGAACAGCACTGTGGTATTACTTACATTCACAAAAATAGTGAAATGCATATAATATATAATATATAGAGGGATTAGATATACAATGACAAAATATATTTCTGATAAAATTTTAAAGTCAGATTTTCTGCAGTCAACAATTGCAATTGCTAACTAGAGCTACAAAGGAAAAAAAAAGCTTATTAAAAGAACTGCTATTGATGTTTTTATAAGACTATATGAAATAATTTTATTGAGGATGTTTGAATTAAGGAAAATTATATAACTTTAGTTTTGTTGAAATAGAAAATCAAGCAAAGAAGGAACTGAAATTTCCAAAAAATTCCAAAGTGGGTACAAACTTTTATCTTACCATTTTCAGGAACCATTTTTATCAGATCAGACTTCCTTGCTTCTTGTGCATGTACATGACAAAAATACAATTATGTTCATCTGTGTTATATAATCTTTGTGGGATTTTTATTTGAATACATTTTCATGGCACTTACACTGTTTTTTTTTTTTTTTTTTTTTTTTTTTTACGTCTGTAGAGGTTTAATGCCAGCACAGCGAATAGAAAAATGAGAAGCACTGTTACTATTAAGACTGGAAATAGCACAGGAGGGCTTACTCCGCCTGCAAACAAAACCATTGAAGAAATAGCATAAAGCATATACATCAAATTCTCAAGGTATTGTGTTGAGTGATTTCCTAGCAAACCTGTGCGGCAGTCTTGCAGAGTAAAGTCTGCGGTCCTGCTTCCAGCTTTATTCTTCAGAGTGCAGATATAGACTCAGTCACGGTTTTCCTCCTGTTCATCAACAAGACGTGTTAGTCCCAGCTGTTTTACATTAGGTCCACTCCATTCATAGTTTGGCTGAGCCTGGGATTCCACTGAACAGGACAGTTTTTTCTTCAAATTTGCAGTCTCATCCAGTTCACAGGATACGTGAGTGTCTAGCAGAGCATCTAGACACAAAAGCATATAGGTATTTAGTGATAATCAGCTGATATTTGGTCATTTTGAGATTATCAATCAACAATTAAAATTTATCAAAAAAATAATAATACATTTTCAGTGACTAATACACTTAAATTGTTTTTAATATTTTTAAAGTATAATAGCAATGCTGATAATAAACCCATATCCCTTTGTTTGACATTTCAGAATGATATTTGCCACTGTCTTGGCTGTCTTTAAATAATCCATATTTCAACACCTGACTCCCGTCACACTCCAGAACCTTGCTGTTATTATGTATCCACAGTATATCTTCAGGCTTTCCATGGATGCTTGGAGTAAGTGTGTTCTCGTTTCCACCTTCGCCATAGACATCACAAAAAAACTAAATCTACAGGAGATGTGAAAAAAATAACAACAACTTCTAACACTCTATGGGGGAATCTCAGAAAAACAAAAGACAAATATTTATAACGAGAAATATATATATATATATATATATATATATATATATATATATATATATATATATATATATATATATATATATATATATATATATATATATATATATACATTTTATATTTTGGTATAAGATTTTTAATTGTGTTTTATTATTTTCATTGTAGCATTTTTTATATATTTCTTTTTTTTTTAATTTTCAAAAATGCTTTAACAATTTTCAAGACATATTCCCAAGCTCCCATTACTGTAATGTGTCCAAGTGTTTTATATTGACTTACACTGATTGTCATTACTTTAATAAAGCAATCTCTTACTGTATAATGTCTAAAATTAAATAATAAAAACACAATAGATATTCCAGTTATAAATAATCCAACTGTGCATTTTTTTCCCCAGTTATTATTCCTAAAAACAAAAGATTTTCATTTTCGTTTTGCAAAATATAATTATTTATTTCATTCTTTTGATTTCGCAGTGAAATATGACCTGGATATGTTCTTGATGTGTTAATCAACAAGTTCTTACCCTGTGATTTTTATTTATTTTATTTGGCTCACAACAAACATAATATTGTCAACAAACAGCAAATCACTTTTTGTTTTTATTTTTATTTTAAATTAGAAATCACTATAATCTTGTCAATGGAAGTTTTTAGACTTTATATGTACAAAAGATCACAGAACAGATTCTGTAAAAAGTTCAGTGAAAGTCCCTAATTCAAAGAGAGAATGCAGCAAAGCTTACACATTCAACTTTTAATTTTGTTATTTTGACTTCAAATATGCCTTAGATGTTACTCTGTTATCTAAAATAATTCTAAACCAAATCCACAATTCTTTTAACTATGACTCATTAAAGAAATATTTCCTTTGTCGTTTCGACAAAACCAGAAGTTAAATTAATTTGATACAAAAGTTCCCTGCCCAGAAATCAATTGCAAAACAAATATATTGATTGGCCATGCATGGAATGATGCTATGTTAATATGCTTTTTGAATATTTGTCTTATTCAAAGGGAACAAAATTAAATAGCTGCATTTGTGTGTTTTGTTTACTGTGTTCATATCAAGAAATAAAATACACAATAAATGTGTCAATTATAAAACAAATATGCGTTTCACTATTGTTATATAAAAATGCTGGTTACACTTTATATTAAGGTTTCCTTGTTATGATGTAATTATACGAAGATACCAAGTACTGAGTAATATTAATTAACTACATGTACTTACTATATGGTTAGGATTAGGATTTGGGTTTGGCCTAGGGTTACTTGCATGTAATTATGCATAAGAAGCCTTGTTGTAAGACTAAATTTGACATTAACTGTACATCTCTCTCAGATCTCTCAAATCTGATTGGTTGGTCGGAATGTTGTTCCAGTATCAGGAAGGATGTTGATTAAGGAACATGTTTAACTTGGTGAAATCAAGATCACTCACCCTCACACACTCTCAGAGACACACACACTGTACAGGAAATTATACCACTTTCAGCTTGTCATCTTAAAACAGAGCGACTCACTCAGAGACTGAGGGGAAATGCAGCTAAACTTGATATTAATTCTCTTCGGTTTAATCTTCATGTTACCCCCTGGTAAGTTGTTGTTAAGTTATATATGTATATGTTTTCTGGAATACCACTTTTCCCTCTTAGTGAATTATATGTACACTACAAAATATATATATATATATATATATATATATATATATATATATATATATATATATATATATTGCATGCTTTTTGCCTTTGGATCGAATTTAATTTCATTTATCATTCCTCAATGTTGTTTCTCATATAAGATGAGAAACTTGCAAGTAGAAATCAATCACATTTCATTGCATTTCCTAGTAGGTTTCATATAAATTAGGCATTTACTCAGTCATTTGTATCTTCATGCATCTACACAGCTCTGGATGATACCGTTATTATTCCATTTGAAGGTGCAAAATTATTAGCAGACGGTGAACTGAGATGGAGACATAATAAAAGGAGAGTTTATCTTAAAAAACACTCACAAGTTAAGCTCAGCGAGATCAGCGTTACCCAACATGGATACCTGATACTGGAGAACATAAAGAAAGACAATTCTGGGGAGTACAAGGGCATCGTCTATAATGCAGAAGAACCCCTTAATAAAGAAAACTGTACAACAGCTCTGTGTACTGATGTGCGTATGCATTCTGGTCAGATGTCATTTCTCTCCTCTCTATTTTCCCCTCAAAGTCATGCAAGTCCAAGTGTGTTTTAACAATAAGACTTGCTGCTGTTGTGTGCATTTAAGAGCCAGTGCCCGAACCTATAATTTTGGTTGAGTGCATAGAAAAAGGAGTAAATCTGACTTGTAGTGCAGTGAACAACAATGAAGTTGTTGTATCCTGGATGAAAAATGACATGAAGGCTAATATAACACATGTTGTTAAACACATCAGCTCATCTAAGCTCAAATCTGGAGATAATTTCTCATGCACAGTTAGCAACATGATAAGCCACAAGTCAGCAAAAGAGGTTAAGCCAGTGTGCTCTGACACAGGTCCAGTGTATCAAAATCATTTGACATATATATTCTCATGCATGATAACACTTGACTCTTAAATTTTTTTTATAACCCATTTAAAGGTCTACATGCAACATATGCCAATGAAGACAAAGAAAAAGAAGTGAACAACAACAGTAAAAATAAATATACAAATGGTAATTGCCTATTTCCCTCACAAAGTTCCTTGTGACCATGTTTCCACCATAGAATAGCCACTGAGGGAATTCCATCATGAAATTCCTTTTATTAACCTTAAATGTTTGTCAAATTAAGTGATATATACATATTACATAAATTTCCATAATTATTGTTAAAATATTATTGTGCAAAAGGACCAGCAAAAGCTGCATCATCATCTGCCTAGTTATAAATACAATAATTTAACCCTAACATCAAAAGAAAACCTGCAATTTAAAAAAAAAAAAAAAAAAAAAAAAAAAAAAAACTTTATTTCATTTGATTTTCTCCTGGCGCCCCCTACTGGTCATGGACTCGTCCACTGAATGCTACATATTAAGCTAGATTTCCCCATGCTTCACATTTACCTGTACATTTGATCTGCTATCTGTTAGTAATAAGTACTGGTGGATATGGCAACTTACACAGTGACTTACATTAAACCTAAGAATTACAAGATTTCTTTGCATCTCATCCAGATGGCAGCATTGCACTGAGACAGTGACCTCACATCCTGTTCCACTGAACTGGTATTGGGAACCTAATTGTGAATGACAAAATTAATTTGATGGAAATAACCTGGTCACAAAATGCAGTGTAAAAATACTTTTTCACAGTCTTTTTTATACCAAAAGATTTACAATGATTGCGATCTGTGGTAAAATAAATACAGTACATAGACTGGCCATGAAATATGCATTAAAATGTGAATATTGCCTGTCTATGGTCCATCCATTCATCCTCTGTAGGGTCACGGGAGGGCTACAGAGTCAATCCCAGCATCTCAGGACCAAGGCAGGGGACTCTTTGGTCTCTGGTCAATGATATCTATATTGTAATGTGTTAAATTCTTAAAAGGATTTGACTTATTCACTTATTCACAAAATTTATTATCAGCATCTGTTTGTGTGTAAACTTTTGTTTGTTTGTAAACTTTTATAACAAATTCATAACAAGAACTAGAAGTACCACTTAAAAATAATATACATAATATGTAAATTAAAACACTGGAGATTATTGTTAAATTAAGTGTTTTATTTAATTAATGTTTTTTTTTTTTTTTTTTTTTTTTTTTTTTTTTTTTTTATGTCAATCTTTATAATAATCTAATAATGACTGAAGAATAAATTGATACATAAGTGGAATCTAACCAAACCTCTGAATGCTCGGTTAGTACACTGAATTACTGGCACTCACCCCCACACACTCCCAGAGACACACATACAGGAAACTGTACCATTGTGAGCTTTTCATCTTAAAACAGAACAACTCATTAAGAAATCTGCATGAAAATGCTGCAAAACCTGACATTAACTCTCCTCATCAATTTAATCTTCATGTTCTCCTCTGGTAGGTTGTTGTTGTTGTTAAATTATATATTTTCTTAAATATCACGTGTCTGATTATAGACAAATGTTCTTTTTAGTCAATTATTAGTAAACCAAAGAAAAAATATCTTGCATAGTTTTTGGTCAAATTTTAGTTTCATTTATCAGTCGTCAAAAATGTGTAACAGAAACCTACACCTTTTTTCAGATTTTTACAGATAGTTTGTTTATAAACAAATTTGTTTGCTTGCAAGTAGAAATCAATCACATTTAATTGCATTTCCCGTGGTTTTATATAAATTATGTATTTACTCAGTCATATTTCTCTCATGTGAGATCTGTTCTTTTGAGAAAAAAGTTTCTGTTGTCACTTTCTCACGATTGTGTTCAATCAAATCATGTCATTAGAATATAAAGGTCAAGGTGACTGTGTGCTTGAAACTCATACAGCAGCATTTTCTCACTGTATTACTGATCCTTTTGCTCAAACTTTTTTATACCACTTTATTTTTTTAGGAAAATCTGTATCTTCATGCATCTACACAGCTGTGGGTGATACAGTTATTATTCCATTTGAAGGTGCAAAATTACTAGCAGACGATGAACTGAGATGGACACATAATAAAAAGAGAGTTTATTTTAAAAAAGACTCACAAGTTAAGCTCAGCGAGATCAACGTTACCCAACATGGATACCTGATACTGGAGAACGTACAGAAAGACAAATCTGGGGAGTACAAGGGCATCGTCTATAATGCAGATGGAACCTTAATAAAGGATACTGTACAACAGCTCTGTGTACTGGGTGCGTACTAGCTTGTGTTCTGTTGCTATTCAAACATGCATTCAGGTCGGATGTCATTTCTCTCCTCTCTATTTTCCCCTCAAAGTCATGCAAGGCCAAGTGTGTTTTAGCAATAAGACTTGCTGTTGTTGTGTGCATTTCAGAGCCAGTGCCTGAACCTACGGTTTTGGTCGAGTGCTTAGATAAAGGAGTGAATCTGACTTGTAGTGCAGTGAACAACAGCGAAATTGTGTCCTGGATGAAAAATGGCATGAAGGCTAATGTGACACATGCTGTTTTACATGTCAGCTCATCTGAGCTCAAATCTGGAGATAACTTCTCATGCACAGTCAGCCACTTGGGAAGACACAAGTCAGCAAAAGAAGTTAAGCCAGTGTGCTCTGACACAGGTCCAGTGTATCAAAATCATTTGACATATGTATTCTCATGCATGACAACATTAGTTTCTATGAAAAACTTGACTCTTAAATTTTGTTTACAACCCATTTAAAGGTCTACATACAATTGCCAATGAAGACAAAGGAAAAGAAGTGAACAACAACAGTGGAAATAAGAATACAATTGGTAATTGTTTGTTTCACTAGATCATGTTTCCTACCATAGAGTTGCCATCACAAAGCTTTTATATGTTTGTCATATAAAATTATATCAGTTTGTTGCAAAGATCTGTAAATTATCCATTTATGTTATACTGTAGAAAGTGAAATCATGTTTTTGCGTCAGTTTACATTTGCTGAAATTATAAATAATGGTGATGAAAATTTTAATAATTTACTTTGTAAATTTCTAGGCTTAGATTTATGGTGGATGCTGGTGATCCTGACAGGGGGAGGAGGTTTCCTCCTCATACTCTTCATCATCTGCCTAGTCTGTCTCTTCCGCTGCTGCAGACGAAACAAGAGGAAAGCAAAAGGTGTGTTTCCAGTGAACTATTTTGTATTCACAGTTAGAACAGGTGAGATCATCTATTTGTAGGTGTTATTGAGGTCATAATGTCACAATTACACAAATAAGAACTGAAGAGGCAAAAATGCTATATATACATATATATATATATATATATATATATATATATATATATATATATATATATATATATATATATATATATATATATATATATATATATATATATACATATATATATATAGATCAAATTCGGAAATACCCAGAAAATTCTCGTCAATTCTCAGTAATTCAAAAACAATTATTTATCTCTTTGTTGGGCAGAGGAAGAAGAGTACCGGCTTACATTTCTAATGCCAGATCACACAAATCAGCCTGATGAGCAGTACATGCAACAAACCACATTGCAGAGGCCTTCCAAAAGCCAGCGTCCTCTTCCACCCTTACCCAGCCCCCGAGGTCCTCCTTGTGTTGGAGCCCCATGAGAGAACAACACTCTTAAAAATAAAGGTGCTTCACGATGGCATAGAAGAACCTTTTTGTCTAAATGGTTCCATAAAGAACCTTTAACATCTGATTATAAAAAGGTAAGAAAGAGATGGTTCTTTAAAGAACCTTTGACTGAATGGTTCTTTGTGGAACCAAAAATGTTCTTCTATGGGATCGCTTGAAGAACCTTTTGAAGTTCCTTTATTTTTAAGAGGGAACATAGACTTCAACAGACATTGAGACTAAAACCAGGAAACAAAGGGACTACCAATAAAAACTAGCTGTTGACCTAATTTGGGTACATTTACATTCAAAAAATGTTGATTAATATACATTGTCCCTTTTTGGAACTAAATAAATAAATAAACAATGCTAAATGTAATATTGTATATAGAATTGATAATATATCTTAAGCTCACCAATGCTGCACACCAAAATTTTGTATTGTTATTAAATTATTAATAATTGATCACCAGCACTAATTGATGATAACTGAGCAGCAAATCATCATATAAGATTGATTTCTGAAGGATCATGTGATACTGAAGACTGGAGCAATGATGCTGAATATTCAGCTTTTAATTACATATTTTTATTACATTTTAAAATATATTCAAATAGAAAACAGTTATTTAAAATTTTTATATTAATATTAGATTATCACTGTTTTTACTGTATTTTTTGATCAAATAAATGCAGCCTTGATGAGCATATTGATGATAAGACACTTTTTTCAAAAACATAAAAAAAAAAAATAATAATTCCAAACTCTTGAATGGTAGTGTATGTAAAAGATTTAGACGCATCTGCCTATGTTTTTATTTGATAATAATTGTGTAGTCAT
Source organism: Cyprinus carpio (assembly GCF_018340385.1). Taxonomy (NCBI): domain Eukaryota; kingdom Metazoa; phylum Chordata; class Actinopteri; order Cypriniformes; family Cyprinidae; genus Cyprinus; species Cyprinus carpio. The sequence continues at coordinate 4,265,012 of NC_056605.1, forward strand.
CATTTTTTTTTTTTTTTTTTTTGGTTAAGTTTCCACACTTTTTTTCATGCATTTACATAGTATGCTGGATGTTTAATGACTGTTATTTTTTTGCTATTGGATTAAACTCCTTTGTAAATAGTAATCATTCCACTGAATCTAGGTCACTTCCGTAGAGTATATGCAGTTCTACATGATGTTTTGTGATTGTGCTCTGCAGACCCACCTTTGTACATGCAAGCACAAAAGACTTGTACTTGCACTTTTCCTGTTTTAACTGATGTTATTGAATTGTGGTTGTGAGACGTGCTCCAGAAAAAAATTACAAATAAAATATATAATAAAATAATAATAAAAAAAAAAAACCTTACATGATTTCTCACACACAGTCACTCAGTCCTTTAGAATCATGACACCTGCCTTACTACACTTACTCTTCAATAGCCTCAAAAAGCACATATCTGAACAAAACATAATTTATACTCATTAAACAGATTTATGAAAATAGTGACTGGAAGTCTTTTATTGTAGCCAGCACAATGACTCCCATCCATTCAAATAACAAGTTAACATTTAAAGTTTAACCAAAGCATGAGTTGCTCTGAGGTTTCCCACATGTGGTGAATGTAAACGTAATTCTGACATTTGGTTTGAATGTGTGAATATTTTAGTATTTGTGTTTGCATCTACCTACCTTATTGAGAATATTTGAATTTACCATTTTGAGTAACACATAAGACGTGAACAATCAACTTACTACACACTTTACTGTGTAATTCTTGCATTCACATGAAAAGTGTGGGTGGGATGCTGTCATTTTTTTTTTAGCAGTCATAGGATAACTTGGTTATGCTGAAATACATGGAATATGTTGGTATCATATTTCCACACACTTTCAAAATGAGTAAAACCATCTCATGAATATACAATTTGTTGGGTGTTTGTATGTTTCTTATTTGCTTCTGAAGATTTTTTTATCATCTAAATAACTAATAAGAATAGCAAATAAGAATAGCATGGATAGTTGAGCACACTTTCAAGTATGCACACAATACAAACATTTTAAACAGTAAAAGTGTGTTGACCTGATTTCATTTAGATTTCCTTGCTTTTGATGTCTGAAGTGAAACTAACAGATGTGCCATCTCAATTTAGCACCCAATCTATTAATTAAAACCAGATCTGTGTTCTGCTCTAGAGATCAAAGCATGTTGGTTATGTTATCTTTGTTGCAGTTTGTGGAAGGTTTTTAAAACATGCCTGTTTGACAGAGAGGATGTGAAGAGATTTATGTGAAGATAAGCTGTCAAGGATGGCTTGTAATAGTCTACAAAGAGCAGAACAATGAGCACCATGAGCATCTCAGTTATAAAGATAACAGTTTATAATTTGGAACCACTAGTTAAGCAAATATGGAACTTAATTTGAAACTTCCAGTTTTATATATTGTTACTTTCGATAAGAAACAAAGTCTCATTTTTCAAATTATGCCCATTTCTTCAGAAAATTCGAGCAATTAATGCCATTTTGATGCTCTTTGTTGTGGCGTGATAGAGCGCTGTATAGGACCTTCAATTCAAACGGCAGCGCAGAGGGCGAGTGAATGTGATCATCCATATTTTTGTGTGCATTTGTCCATTTATGCAGCCAAAGTATCCTTTACTATACTTGTCTGTGTTTCACTCAGTGTGTCCTTCGCAGCTCAATATCCTTGCAGTATACTGACTGTATATTATGAAACATTGGCACCTTACATGATTTGACTGAGAACAAGGGGGGCCCCGGTGGTCCGGGAGCCCTACGCAACTTGCATACTTTATAGGAAGGCATTAAACAAAATGTCACTTAGCATTACATTTACCTCAAGCAAGCCATTCAGTGTTTACAAAGCACATTTGTTTGCTAAAGGAATGTCTAGAGAAGAACATTTTGCTAAATATTAGTCTATTCATTATATTTTACTTAACCTGTTAGTCCTGTCTTAATATTTGTTTAAATAAATCTGTCATGAAAACTCGAAAATTTATGACAGCCACTGTAAATGATTATATTTCAACAATGAATAGGTTTTTTTTGTGTGTTGTTTAAGTGAAATTTACATGTTTGTGTACTTTTTTGAGTGTTGATTATTATATCTAAAAATTAATAGCAATTAAATTTTTAAGTTGTTATTTGTAACCTTTAATATCAAATAATAGGGGCTGCCTAAGTTTTACAACATTAGCTAGAGGTAGAATTTTTATCCTTAAGTAAATGCATATTATAATTATTATTATTATTTATTTTTTATGTTTAGTATACATCATTTTTACATTTTAATTATATATGTATTAGGATTTAAAATGTTTTAAGATTTTATTTTAAAATATTTATACAATATATCTATCTATCTATCTATCTATCTATCTATCTATCTATCTATGTTTGTTTTTTCCCCCTTTATTCCTGTGATGTCAGAGCTGAATTTTCAGCATTCTAGTCTTCAGAACATTTCTATGATTAAGAAGCATTTATTATTATTTATTATTATTATTAATTTAGGCCTATCATCTGTTATTACTTTTTATAATCAATGCTGAATACAGTTGTACTGCTTAATATTTTTGTAGAAACCTTGGCTTGATCAAAAAAAAAAAAAAAGGGAAAAGAAACGAATTCTTGCTAGGGTATAGCTTAACTGTTACTGCTTAAATATTGACTTTGACAAACACCTTCGACATTGGACAGATTCTCACGCTCATCTTCCACTTCTAAGAAACACTGAAGATTATCTCCACTAGAGAGAGCTTTTGGCCAATCTATGTTGGATTCACGTTATTTAAGACTGCATTTGATATTACAAAAGTTTCTCTACTTTATCTCTCTTCCTTCCTCAGAAATATCTGTGCATCTGTGTGACACTTTCAATGTGAAATAACACAACAAAGATATCAAATTTTGGGCCTATAATTTCTGCAAGATGAGCCAGAACAACATAACTCTACTCTGTTCTGCTCAACTCCGTCTATTCTGTTATGTACTAACAGGACTGGCCTGACTGAATGCAGGGAGTTGATTAGTATTTTGGATCGAAATGAGTACAATGTGGTCAATTTTCTAAATGAGTGAGATTATTAAATAGATCAAAATCAGTACTGGTGACAACATCATGAGTTTGACTGACAGTCCACTGTCATTGGTCACTGTCACAGTAGTATTCTTGTTTGCATATGGTAATCTGGGTAGTACTGGTGCAGTGAATCCAGCACAGAGACAGCTAGCTGGTCTTTTGTTATGTAGGCATGTCTGTAGGGTGTGCCGTGTTTGTTCTGAAAGCACTAATACTGGGAGGAGCAATTTAAGCAATTTAATTTAAAAGTGTCTTTTGGATTTCAGATTTCATGCTCTCAACAGCTAATAATTCACCAAAATGTGTGTGTGTGTGTATATACATACATACATACATACATACACACACACACACACACAGGTTTCGGCTAATATATATTTCTGTTGATGGATGCGCATTCTGGCTTTTCAATACATTACAACAGCGATGAAAAAAAAAAAAAAAGTGGACAAACCATTCACTCGATGTGTTCAATGCGAATGCTGTTATGCTGGAATATGAGCAGCAGTCATTTATTCCGTCATCACCCGGGTGGTGATAGCGCGCGCGCACAGGTGAGACCTGAACAACACACATTGATATCTGTGTTTAAACTAGACTCATTTAAGTGTACCAGTTAAAACTTTTAAGAGCCAGAGGACGGGAGCTCGCACGCGCAGAGAGACGATTTGTGGGTGCGCTCTTGCCTCAGAATGCGCGCAAATATTAAGCTCTCTCTAAAGTTAGTGTTTAAATGGACAAATTCACACAAAAAATGTCAAAATGCCCGTGTTGATAAGTATCCTATAGCAGACATAGCTGGATGAACGTAATTACAGTGTCTTAAAGTGACAAGCACTTTCTTAATATTAATCTAACAGCCCTTACAACATATCCTGTGGTATTCAGGGGCGTCGGACTGGGGGGGTAAAGGGTACCGAGTACCCAGGGCCCGAGGCAGGGGGGGCCCTTAGAAGTCAGTTTTCTATACATACATATACATGCACTAATATTTGTATAGCATTTATGTACAAATAAAAAAGTTCCTGTGCAAAACTAAACTTGTAGTTAGGCACTGGTTTGGTATAAAAAAAGCAATTTTCATGCTGTGCAGGGCCCCACCACCCCTCTCGAATCAATGTAAATGGTACGACCCGCAGGTCAGGTGCTTCTGCTGCGGACCTGCGGTGAAATTGAATCAGTTAATGAGACAGGAGCTGGAGTTAGCCGTGATATGAACTAGGAAGACAGGGGAAGAGTCATGTCTTTCCTTAAGAAAGGAAAATCGGGGCTCAAAAACGAAAAGAAAAAAGACGATTAAAGAGAGAAAGGCAAATGAGGGCAAGCAGTTGCTCACTCAGATTTTTGAAAAGAAAGGTGAGCTCCAAATGCATCATCGAGCATTGACATTGTTTTAACATAAATATCTACTCCAGGTAGAATAGCATACATTTATGTTCGTACTCTATTTGAATAATATACCAATAATTTATAGTATCACATCCTTCATAGCGAGCAAACAATATTTCTGGGTAAATAACAGGGAGTGAGAAACAGACGGAGGCGGAGCTGGGAGCTTAACACACTGCCACTCCAGGCAGCTGCGTATGAAGTGCCCACGAACCATGTTCTCCTCTTCTGCTGCAGTTCTCCCCAGAGTCAGAAGTTTACATGAAAACACTGTATATTTCCCTCCATTGTCAAAATCTAACACCCGGCGAAAACACAGATCGTTAGCGCCTATTTTACCCGCATTGTTATGCAAATTAGTTCGCGCACGCTCTTACATTAAGTACAGGATTGTTCTCAGGTTTAATGCACATCTTAATGATTGAAAATGACTTACAGTATTTTAAAACGTAATTCAAAGACTGAATGTCTAGTTTGGCGGTTAGTGGTACCCTGTGATTCTATAGTCTGCATTTATTTTAAAACAGACAAATAATCAGCAATTAACTTGTACTTAGCCTACACTTTAAAAAAGGTATTGTGACAATAAAGGATATTTTAGCAACCATTTGAAGCCATATATTTAAGTTTCAGACCCTGCAGCAGCAGGCCCCTCATCATGGCCTGGTGAAAGCAGTGACAGTGAGACAAGGTGAGCTTAAATGTTAAAGAGGAAATAAGGCAAAATAGGTACATTTGTTATTGTACACATTTAAACTGAGATCAAGCATGAGATCAAGAAATTTAAAGTTATGTTTTAATTTAATATTCCTCAAGTTGTTCCAAACCTGTATGATTTTCCTGTATGATTTTCCTTTCTTCTGCTAAACACAAAAGAAGATATTTTAAAGAAGGTTGCATCTGTCGTTGGTAATTAAACAGTTGCATCAGTCGTTTGGTTACCGACTTTCTTCAAAATATCTTCTTTTGTGTTTAGCAGAAGAAAGAAAGTCATACAGGTTTGGAACAACTTGAGGGAGAGTAAATGATTACAGAATTTTCATTTTTGGGTGAACTATCCCTTTAAACTGTAATTACTAATTACAGTTTAAAGTTTAAATGTGTACAATAAACAATGTACCCATTTTGCTTATTTCCTCTTGTAGCAGAGGCAGAAATAGAAGATGAGGTTGATATTCATATAAGTGATGAGAGGGAAAGTGAAGAATGTGATGAAGGTAGTCAGGAGCAGGAGGACAGAGCTGAAGAGGAAAGAGAAGAAAATGAGAGACTTAGGCCATTGGTATCACTATGGTATTTGGTACGGGGGCCCAGCAGGATGGTTTGTACCCAGGGCCCAAAATTTGGTGCTACGCCCCTGGTGGTATTCCATATGATAAAACATCAAAAGTACCACATAAAACTAGTGTGGTAATAGTGTAGTACTGTGTTGTTTTTTGGGACATTTTACCATTATACCGAAAACCAGGATTTTGTTGTACGGTATGCAATATTCCTGTAATATTCTTGTGGTAATGTGTAGTATTATTTGAAAAAAAAACATAAATTATTTGAAAAACCACATACGGCATCTAATGGTAAAATCTTGTGATACTGTACATAGTGTTGGGAGTTGATTTAAAAAAAAGAATCGATTCCTTGATTCCGAGGAGTTGGGAATCGAGAGTCGATTCCAAAGGTTGGAAATGATTCCATCAAAGGGAATCGACTCCTCATTCAGAGCCTTTTACAGTTCAAGTCGTGGCCTAATGGTTAGAGAGTCGGACTCCCAATCGAAGGGTTGTGAGTTCGAGTCTCGGGCCGGCAGGAATTGTGGGTGGGGGGAGTGCATGTACAGTTCTCTCTCCACCTCTCCATGACTTAGGTGCCCTTGAGCAAGGCACCGAACCCCCAGCTGCTCCCCGGGCTCCCACTGCTCCCACACCCACTGCTCCGGGTGTGTTTTGTGTGTTTGTGTTTTTTTTGTGTTTTGATTTTTTATGTGTTGAGCACGAATTCTGAGTATGGGTCACCATACTTGGCTGAATGTCACGTCACTTTCAACAAAGCGTTTCGGGAGACTCTCAAACGTATGGAGCCCAGCACATGGCATGCAGGAAAAAATAGTAGGCTAAATCGAGAGGACAAATTTGTAAATTGTGGGCACAATTTAGCAAAGCGAGGGAACGAATTAGTAAATCGTGCGCATGATTTATTTCTTTTTTCTTGCATGTCATGTGCAGGCCTCCGTACAAACGGAAGGCTGCACACACATTTAAATTTAGGAAGATAAACTGAAAGAAAACGAGTCGGTAGCCTACTGATCATCTGAATTTTAGGATGCAGCCTTCCGTTTGAGAAGCACCATTCGCCTCCCTCATGCTCGCTACCCAGCTAACAAAAATTAGTTGTCAGAACGTTTTACTAACATCTCCTTTAAGTTCTGAAAATGTTATTTCGGAATGTTTTGTGCACGTTGAAAATGGCAATTTTTTTTAATGTATTAAGAACATTTTTTTGTGGGGTTTCTGCGAACGTTACAGGAACATTCCATCCTACCATTTTAAAAACGTTACGAAAACTTCATTACTGAATGTTCTCTAAATGTTTCAAATTAGCATTTTTTTTTTTGTTTTTTTAGGGATTTTTTTTTTTTTTTTGTGTGAGTTTTATAGAAATATTTCCATTCTATCATCTTGAAAACCGACACTGCCACATCAGATCCGGAATCAGCCCGACACTGAAGTGTACAGCGCCCCGGGTGTGGCCCGGATTCATTTTTAATATCTTCTTTACTGTTCACTAATCTTTCATTTAAAATTAATATGCTGCCTAAATGTTTACTTAACGCTAACCCTAACTCATCTCATTATGATAAATGCATTTTAAGAGTAAAGAACTGACTGGATTAAGTTGGCATGAGAACAATTTAAAAAAACTATGCAATTAAAGCAAAAAAAAAAAAAAAAAACAAGTTATAGAGAAAGTATATATATAAATATAAAAACCATAACATTTAACTTGATTACCCTTACATTTATTTATACTTGCGTATAAATAATTTAACAAGTATAAACAAACACTCAGGTGATACTTTACAATTTACAATAAGGTTTCATTTGTAACATTAGTTACCTACCCAACATGAACTAACATGACAAATACTTAACATTAACCTTAGTTAACTGTAGTTAACTAAGTTTGTGGGGAAGTCGTGGCCTAGTGGTTAGACAGTTTAACTCCTAACCCTAAGGTTGTGGGTTCGAGTCTTGGGCCGGCAATACCACAACTGAGGTGCTCTTGAGCAAGGCACCGAACCCCCAACTGCTCCCCGGGCGCTGCAGCATAAATGGCTGCTCACTGCTCCGGGTGTGTGTTCACTGCAGTGTGTGTGCACTTTGGATGGGTTAAATGCAGAGCACGAATTCTGAGTATGGGTCACCATACTTGGCTGTATGTCACTTTCACTTAATATATTAACCTAGTTAATTTCAACATTTACTTATACATTGTTAAGATTAAAAGTTGTGCCTGTTGACATTATTTAATGGATCAGAGCTGACATGAACGGTTGTTGTTTTTTAACAGTATCAAAGATTAATGCAAATTGTAACAAATGTATTGCTCATTGTTATTTAATGTTAATACTAATGTTAACTAATGATACCTTATTGTAAAGATACACCAAAACTTAGTGTTTTGAATAACACATTAGTAAATGGCAGAGTTTTAAAATTAAAATCATTTTGTACTTTTATTTATCTAATCATTTACTATTACTATTACCATGGATCATTTTTGAGTAAAACAATGGGTACTTTTCCTTGGTTGTTGCCCATATTCAAATTGCTCAGGATTTATGGTTGCTATGGTGTAACATGTCTTTCCACATCTTAATCCGATGACATCTTTGTTTGGGAGCTTTTATTTCTGCACCTGTAAAGAGCAAATAATATACAAGTATCTATTAGTAAAAGGTCTAATGTAATGCATCATTGTGAACTACATTAAATTTATGTTGTAGCAATGTACCTGTTATTTGACAGACTATTTACAGCACTAACTGTAAACTGTGCCCAGCATGATTAATATTTAGTGTGTAGCATGCTAATTAAAAAGAGTTCACCCAAAATATGAAAATCATTTTGTCCCCTTCATACTGTCCATACCTGACAAACTTGTTGGGTTTGATTACCAGCATTCTTCAAAGTATGTTCTTTTGAGTTCTGCAAAAAACAAACAAAAGTAAGAGGTTTGGTAAAACGTAAAAGACAGAATTCTGGTTAACTATACATTGAAGTAAATTAATAACACTTTTCACCAGTCATCGCTATGCAGAAAAATAACAGTGAACCCTGCAATTAAATGCTTGAAAAATACACATTCAGTAGATCTAAAGCTTGCTGTTGATCAGGTCTCTTCACAGGTGTCTGAGTAATGTCTGCCATTCCTTAAGCTTCTATTGGTTACTAAAAAACAGAAATATTAAAAGAAATGTGTAGCATGTTAAGAGAAATAATCAGTTTCATCTGTGTGTCTTTACATCCTGAGTGAAGTACTAAGTAAAGTGATGAACTGTGATGCTGTGTTTGTGTTGTAGTCACATGTGTTTTGGCAGATATGAGCATCTGTATAGTCTGCTTATATTTAGCATCTGTAAAAGCAGGACAGAGATATTGCAGATGATCTCAGACAAACTGATGCATATATGACTACAATACATTCTCATCATAAAAATAGCTGAAACTAGCTAATGCATTTAGTTGAGGTTATTTGAAAACAACGACCGACTTAAACAAATCTTCACTCTTACATTAAGAAATACGGAAAAAAAAAAATGTTTTCTTATTGCAACTGCATTTACAAAAATAAGAATGTGGAAGCTAAAAATACAAACAAACCTTTCTCTTTGTATATGCTGGACCACTGTGATTATTCTCATCTTCCTCGTCTATTGGTGGGTTGGGTTGCTCGTCAGTTTTCTGCAGAGTAAAAACTCTAGAGTAGACCTACACAACAATTCGATAAAAATTAAAATTCGATGCCGAGTCTGAGCCGAGGGCCAGCCGAGCTCGGGCTGATTACTACATGCTGTCTGGGACTGGGACTGGTCACACTCATAATTTCTGTTCCCATCACTTCTAAAATTAAGGCATTCCAATAATGGTGTTTTAAGAATGTAATTTTTCAACATTATGAAATAACACCATAAAGACGTTACAAGAACGTTGTTATGAGAACGTTTTCCCTCAACGTTACGACAATGTATTTTAATTATGAAAACATTATAAGACTGTTCCAGAAACATTATGTCAGTAACGTTTTTCTAACATTTACATAACTTTTACATAACGTTAGTGAAAGTTATGGGAACGTTCCCTGTTAGCTGGGACTTACCTGAGGCATCCGTCTAGACTGGTAATATTATCTCCCCCCCCCGTTCCCTTTACAGCATGGAACGAGGCAGGGATGTTGAGCCTAATAACACCTAATAACACCTTAAATGAAACTCATTACACTCTATGTGCTGTCTGTTTTGGTGGGAGGGTCATTAATTAATCAGACATTATTTTATTTTATCTCAATTTGTTGATACTTTACTACATGTTAGGTGTGGATAAATTTATTATTCATGCAACAATGCTTATTACTGTAATAACTTTCATTAAAAACTATTGTTATATGGATGATAATAAGAACTTGCTCTTATGAATGTTTTTATCAGGATTTTTGTAAAAGGTTAACTACCAAACTGAATGAAATAGCATAGCATTCTTCATGACCAGAGTTTGCATATTTCATTCTGTAACCTATAAGTTTTATGCTCTCCAAAAAGACACTTATAATATCTGGATCTGGCAACGTGACGGAGATGCAACTCTCTATCAAGGCCCGTTCGGTGACCAAATAACGTAACTGTCTTTAAAACACCTGGAGTAGTCTCGTTTGTTTTATCAATTAAGCCATGCTAACTCGCATTCTGCCATGCCAAACCATGCACGCAGCAGCCCATGCTTGTTTTTCTGTTAAAAATAACAGTGGTTTGTGAATGTTGATGCTAAGTCAAAATAACAAATATTTTATCTGGAGTGTTTATGCTAGGATGTTGTGAAGATTAGGAGATGTTAAAGAACCATTTCATGTCAATTTCTTTGATGCACTGAAAAAAGTCTATATAGATTACTTTTATGCGGGCTTTTGCGGGTGGGAACGAGACAAAACATGAATGTCGCGGGCGGGAGTGGGACCAGATAAGATATATTTCTGCGGGAGTGGGTGGGCGTGGGATAGAATCTTGTAGGAGCGGGACTAAAACATCTGTCCCGCGCAGGTCTCTACTTTCAAGCTGTTTCATGGCACTCTGCGGGTGTTACAGTGCTTCAGTCAAAAAGAAGTAAAATAAAAAGCAGCCATCCATTAAAAAAAGTGTCTCACACGGCTCCGGGGGGTGAACAAAGGCCCCCTGTAGCTAATCGATGGATTTTTGTAAGAAAAATATCTATATTCAAAACGCAATAATCATTTTAATCTAGTTTATGACAACAGTTTTACATGGAAGCAACTTCGGGAGGATGACGTATGAGGTCAGCGTTGCGCATGCGCCGGTGAGTCTAGTGAAAACCAATGTTTGTTTACAGGAGCAAAGGAAGCAAAGTTTCCTTACTTTAGCACAGGAACACCAGTCTCCTCTTGGCTTATATCGAAATCCTCTGACATTCTTCTTTACAAATCCTTGTTTTGTACTTTGAATTAGTGACCATTGTTTTGTTTTGATCTCTCCCCTGTGCTTCAATGTACGTCACTTCTGAGCGGCGCATGCGCAAAGCCGACCTCATATTTAATTCGCCCGGAACTGCTTGCCTTTACAACAATGAGTGAAAGCTAGATTAAATTGATTATTACGTTTTAAATTTTTATTACAAAAACACATCGATTTACAGGAGGCCTTTGTTCACCCCCGGAGCTGTGTGAGACACTTTTTATTAAGAATGGGTACTTTTTATTTCACTTCTTTTGGACTGATGCACTGCAACACCCGCTGAGTGCCATGAAACAGCTTGAAAGATCAAAGATGATTTTTAATATAACTCTTCTTTCATCAGAATGATGTGGCACAGATCGGATATGACTGGTGAACGTGTAAGCAGGAAAAAAACGCATGGATTCCGATTTTCTCAGATCGGATTCAGGCCTCATTCATATGTGGTAATTAATCGGATATGAATCAGATACGTGCATTTGCGTGTGCCATGTAAGCAGACAAATCGGATATTCCCCAGGAAATGCGAGTCGTACGTCATTAAAAAAAGTGACTTCAACTCAGGTGGACACCACCAACTGAGATCACATGACTTATTATAGGCGTGATGGAGGACGAAGGATACACACAGTGGAGCAATGCGGATGTTTCATGTCTTTTAAGTCAAAATATTGTGGAAAGCAAAACACTGTTTAATTTTATTTGCATCTGCATCCATTGTATTTCGTGCTGTTTTACTTCCTTTTCCGGGTCAGAACGTCTACGTTTGGTAGTTTCAGCAGTGTATAGTGTAAATGCAAAAATCGGATACGGGTCACTTTTAAAAGATGTAAGGCTGCATTTACACTGCAGGTCTTGATGCCCAAATCCGATTTTCTGACTATATCCGATTTTTTTGACGACCCGCTAACATCATCTTTTACACTATTACACTATACACTGCTGAAACTACCAAACATAGACGTTCTGACCCGGAAAAGGGTCCCGTGACCCGTGTGCCTCTGTGACACCCACAGTGAATGCGGAGCCGACACACAGCAGAGCAAAATCCAAAAAAACGGCTTAGAGAAGAACGTGGAGCCTCACAGATTAATTGTGACTTTAAAGGTTGGTTAAGGCCATCACAGAAACAGTCTATCAGAATGCAGTCCGGTAATTCTTAGCCAAAGCCAAATATTCCTCAATATAACCCTCAAGTGATCGTGTGTCCTGCTTGAGAGCTAGGAGCAGAATTGCTGTGTTCATACCTGGCCAATGTCCCTCAGAAAAGCCGCTGGATCCTTGTATGGCCAAGTATTCTGTTATGGGCTGAACAGGACGTGAGACAAGTGGATCCATTTGCAAGCTTTATTAGGAGACGTGGTCAGAAACAGGCATGGGTCAGACAAAGGCAAACAGGTATGTAGCAGACAAGGCAAGAGCAATCCAGTAAATCCAGTGGGTCAGTCAACGGCAAACGTAACCCAACAGGGCGAGACTAGAGGGATAATCCAGGTACAAGGCAAAGGTCCAGGCAGGGGCAAACAGTATCCAAAGAGGGCAAGACGAGAGAGGTAATCCAAAGTACACAGGCGAAAATAACAACACAAGGACACACAGAAAGGCAAGACTACGCAGGACACAAGACAACATGGGCTAAACAATACTCGGCAGTTTGGAAGTGATCTGAGTGAGTGTTATATAGTGAATGTGTGATTGGATACAGCTGTGTGTGTAATCAGTGCATTCAGCTGTGTGCGTGTAATCAGTGCAATGGATGATGGGAGCTGTAGTTTGGGGTGAAGTGCAACAGTGGGTATGGTGCAAGAGTCCATGTAGTGAACGGGTGACCTTTGGTGGTGAGTGAACAAAAGTTCCTAGACCAGATTCATGACATTATGAAAGAAGGCTACATATTTTGTACCAGTCAAGTGTGAAATTACTGTGGACAAAAATATTAGGCTATATTCTGAACCCCTTGAACAAACTGAGAAAGTCAAAAAAGTGTTACTTTGTGCCCCACTCTACCCCTGACATACATAATATGTCAATTAAAACACATAGACATTATTGTTAAATTAAAGGTGCCGTAGAATGGAAAGCTGTATTTACCTTGGCATAGTTAAATAATAACAGTTTTGTACTTGGAAATGACATACCGTGAGCCTTAAACACCATTGTTTCCACTTTCTTATGTAAATCTTGTGCATGTGAAAGACCACTGAAAAATAGGCGAATCATACCACCATACCAAGAACATAACACCGACTGTGACGTTACAGTCGGGATCACTAATAGTTATGCCCCCAACATTTGCATATACCCACCCATGTTCTATGCCAGCCACCAGCCGAGCCTGCACAGCCAAATCATCAGAAGCTCTGCAGGTATTGTGAAGAAACAAGCTTGGATAATAGCAAGAATGGCAGTTCATGGAAATAAATGTTATGTTTCAGGCTGTGCAAGGGATGTGATGTGCAGGGATGGGTTGGTGTCTGTATTCAGAAAGGCACGGAAAACAAATAACGTGAGTCACTAATGGAACATGGTTAGCTGCTTGCTAGCGGTAGCCTGTTACAGGACATAAGATTTCACTTACCACATAAAGAAAGTAAGGAGAGATGACTGAGGATGATGGCGAATGATTTACAGATCCTGAGCACCACTGACAAGCCTATGCTCTTGTAAAATGTGTGTTAAATAAGTACTGCCACTGTAGTTTACACAGAGCATGTGCGAAAGGGAAAATAAAAAGCGATCAAATATATTAAAAGCGGCTCCCTGACCCCCGCATTTTATATACATTATAATTACCCAACGATATAACTGCGAGAGAGAGTATTGAAATATATATTTTCCCTGTGTTTCCTTCATGCTGTCTGCTGAGTGAGCTACTAAAATGAGCTGCGCTGTGAAACAGCCAATCAGAGCAGAGCTCAACACTGAGCCGCACTGTGAAACAGCCAATCAGAGCAGAGCTCAACATGACTCTCATTCATGACACTTCCAAATAAGGTAAAAAAGAGGCCATTTCATTCTAGGGACAAATCCTAGGGTTGTAAATGGACATGTAAAACCATTTCTGGAGATTTTTTGCTCTAACCTAAAAGCCACATACTTTCTATGAATCTACCCGATTCCAAAAATGTTGGGACACTGTACAAATTGTAAATAAAAACAGAATGCAATGATGTGGAAGTTTCAAATTTCAGAATACATAGATGACATATCAAATGTTTAAACTGGGAAAAAGTATCATTTTAAGGGAAAAATAAGTTGATTTTAAATTTCATGGCATCAACACATCTCAAAAAAGTTGGGACAAGGCCATGTTTACCACTGTGTGGCATCCCCTCTTCTTTTTATAACAGTCTGCAAACATCTGGGGACTGAGGAGACAAGTTGCTCAAGTTTAGGAATAGGAATGTTGTCCCATTCTTGTCTAATACAGGCTTCTAGTTGCTCAACTGTCTTAGGTCTTCTTTGTTGCATCTTCTTCTTTATGATGCCCCAATGGTTTCTATGGGTGAAAGATCTGGACTGCAGGCTGGCCATTTCAGTACCCGGATCCTTCTTTTACGCAGCCATGATGTTGTAATCGATGCAGTATGTGGTCTGGCATTGTCATGTTGGAAAATGCAAGGTCTTCCCTGAAAGAGACGACGTCTGGATGGAAGCATATGTTGTGATTTCCATTACAGTAGCATTCCTGTATGTGATGCAGTGCCGTCTAAGGGCCCGAAGATCATGGACATCCAGTATGGTTTTCCGGCCTTGACCCTTAAGCACAGAGATTGTTCCAGATTTTCTGAATCTTTGGATGATATTATGTACTGTAGATGATGATAACTTCAAACTCTTTGCAATTTTTCTCAGAGAAACTCCTTTCTGATATTGCTCCAATATTTTTCGCTGCAGCATTGGGGGAACTGGTGATCTTCTGCCCATCTTGACTTCTGAGAGACACTTCCACTCTGAGAGGCTCTTTTTATACCCAATCATGTTGCCAATTGACCTAATAAGTTGCAAACTGGTCCTCCAGCTGTTCCTTATATGTACATTTAACTTTTCCGGCCTCTTATTGATACCTGTCCCAACTTTTTTGGAATGTGTAGCTCTCATGAAATCCAAAATGAGCCAATATTTGGCATGGAATTTCAAAATGTCTCACTTTTAACATTTGATATGTTATCTATATTCTATTGTGAATAAAATATAAGTTTATGAGATTTGTAAATTATTCCATTCCTTTTTTACTCACAATTTGTACAGTGTCCCAACTTTTTTGGAATCGGGTTTGTAGATATCAGAGAGCAATTTAAAATATTGTATCAATGCATTCTATGGCACCTTTAAGTGTTTTATTTAATTAATGTTTTAAAAAATAAAACATGTAAATCTTTATAATAATCTAATAATGACTAAATAATAAATTGATACATAAGTGGAATCTACCCAAACCTCTTAATATTGAATAACCTGACATTAACTCTCCTCATCAATTTAATCTTCATGTTCTCACCTGGTAGGTTGTTGTTGTTAAATTATATATTTTCTTAAATGGCACGTGTCTGATTATACACAACCAAATAAAAAATCTTTTGGATGGTTTTTGGTCAAATTTAGTTTAATTTCTCAGTTGTCAAAAATGTGTAACAGAAACCTACACCTTTTCTTCAGATTTTTACGGATAGTTTGTTTATGAACAAATTTGTTTGCTTGCAAGTAGAAATCAATCACATGTAAATGCATTTCCTGTGGTTTTATATAAATATTATTTAGGGAGGCATTAAAAATTTTATATTGCATACTTTATGTAGGGAGGCATTAAACAAAATGTCACTTAGCATTACAGGTACCTCAAGCAAGCCTTTCAGTGTTTACAAAGCACATTTGTTTGCTAGAGAACGAGTCAATGTTTCGTTCGTTATCTGGCTCAGCTCGGTGTTCATCAGTTCAGTCAGTGTACTGTTTGAGTAAATGGATTACTCCGGGATATTGGTTTATTTGAACTCAGAGGGAGTGTCAGCCATGTTAAAAAAGTTAACAGCTTAAGTCCAAATTTGTGGATTAATGCTTATTGTTGACGCGAACCGTTTCAAACGATTCAGTTCGATTTGGTGAACTGGTTCAAGAAGATCCGGTTACATCGAGTGAGTCGTTCGCGAACCGGATATCACTAAACTGCAGTGTTGTGAACGCGCTCATAACAGACCCAGGAGAGAAGTCAATGCTGAATAAAGTCGTAGTTTTTTGATATTTTTGGACCAAAATGTATTTTCGATGCTTCAAAAAATTCTAACGGACCCTCTGATGTCACATGGACTACTTTGAAGATGTTTTTATTACCTTTCTGGACGTGAACAGTATACCGTACATACATTCTCAATGGAGGGACAGAAAGGGTTTGGAACGACATGAGGGTGAGTCATTAATGACATAATTTTCATTTTTGGGTGAACTATCCCTTTAATAGTTTTGTAGAAACCTTGGCTTGATCATTTTCAAATACAAAAAAAAAAGAAAAAAAAAAAGAAACAAACAAATTCTTGCTAGGGTATAGCTTTACTGTACTTTAACAACTAACTACTTAAATAATGAGTTTGACAAACGCCTTCAACACTGGATAGATTCTCATGCTCAACTTCAACTTCTAAGAAACACTGAAGATTATCACCACTAGAGAGAGCTTTTGGCCAATCTATGTTGGATTCACAATATTTTAGACTGCATTTGATATAGACATTACAAAAGTTTCTCTACTTTATCTCTCTTCCTTCCTCAGTCTGTGCATCTGTGACACATTCAACAAGGATATCTGCTGTACTCTGTCTATTCTGTTATGTACTAACAGGACTGGCCTGACTGAATGCAGGGAGTTGATTAGTATTTTGGATCGAAATGAGCACAATGTGGTCAATTTCCTAAATGAGTGAGATTATTAAATAGAAATCAAAATCAGTACTGGTGACAACATCATGAGTTTGACTGATAGCCCACTTTCATTTGTCACTGTCACAGTAGTATTCTTGTTTGCATATGGTAATCTGGGTTGTACTGGTGTGGTGAATCCAGCACAGAGACAGCTAGCTGGTCTTTTGTTATGTAGGCATGTCTGTAGGGTGTGCCGTGTTTGTTCTGAAAGCACTAATACTGGGAGGAGCTGTTCTCAATGAAGGTCTGTAGGAAGTGTGAAAAGGAGTGTGATTGTACCTTAACGAATTCTGGCTTTATGGTCATGCTGTGTGTGTGTGTGTGTGTGTGTGTGTGTGTGTGTGTGTGTGTGTGTGTGTGTGTGTGTGTGTGTGTGTGTGTGTGTGTGTGTGTGTGTGTGTGTGTGTGTGTCGCAGTAGGTCACTGCAGTATAACTGAGGTCCTGAGCCAACAGCCATATGCTCTGCATCAACAAGTAAAAATAGTAGCACATACAATGACTTGAACATAAGTGTTACTTACAGTGGCTTACCAAAAGGCACATTGACCTTTGAGTTTTAACCCCGCTCACCACATCACCTGACCTCTCTCCAGAATATCCTGAGTATTTGAAATGTTTGTCCATATTCATACAATCAAATGTTTTTTTTTTTTTTTTTATATGTTTTTGTGTGTGTGTGTATGGGGTGTTTTTATATACAGATATATATTGTGAGTATAAGAGTGTGAGAACTCTTGTGAATGTTTTTATATTTTGTATTCTTTTCTATTTTAATATAACTTTAGTAATAACAAATTATACATTATTTACATTAAATAATCTAGTAGATTTTAGTAGATTTAGTAGATTTTAACTAAAACATCTTACAACGGAGGAACATCTTTAGTTTTTCATACAATAATTCACAGTATTGCAATGCTGAGTTGCAAGAACAAGCTGTTGTACAAAAGGTATACAGCAGAAATCAAATGCATACAGTAAAAATGAATAAACAAACAAACATATAAACAAGAATACTTTTTATGTTTTATCCTTTTAAGTACGCAAACAGGGGTGTGTCTTAAAGAATTTCTTAAACAATGGTCTCATGCAGATCAGCTTCAAGGCTTGTTCCACCACACAGGAACGGAAAGAGTGAAGGTTCTGGAAAGTGACTAACTTAAGAATTTAAAAATCTTTTAAGGAATTTTAGAATTTGGTATGATTTTTTTTTTTTTCTTTAATAACACATGAGCAGCATTAACGCCACAAATTCATATGTAAAACCAGTTGATTACATTATGCTGCATGATTTGAGAATAGAAATTGCATCTGTGCCTCACTGGAATCAAGAAAATCCGATGTTGGTGCAAAGTGTTCACATGATAGATGTTAAGTGACCCAGAAATAGTGCAGAATATAAAATATTCTGTAATCATTTTAGAGCATAAGTTACTTTTCTGTTAAAAAAACAATCAAAATCCTAAAACTTTTAATTCATTCAAACTTCTAAAAAAAAATAGACTTTCAAACTTTGGGTTTCACTGTATTTATGCATAAATGTATGCACGCAGTCTATATGTATGATGAGAAGGGCAGACATGCAATGACTTTCTCTCAGAGATGAAAGGACAGATAGGTTAACGAGGACGATTTCTTGCCATAAATGATTCATTCTGCACCGTTCTGGGAACATGTGAGGATAGGGGTAGAAGTAGGTGGTTCGGGGTCTCTCTGGACGGTTTGAGTTATTCTGGGAGATAATTAGTGACTGTATTTTGCCTGCGCTGTCACGACTCGGCGCTGCTCAGCGACGGGTGCAGCGGTACTTCACCTGCGGCGAACAGCACGGCTGTGTCCCCTCCCTTATCCAACAGAGGGAAAATATCCACACACACACACATCCACTTCCGGACACGACGGTGCCAATCCAACCCTCTGTACTGAGTTTTATCATGCAGCATGCGCAGATCTACCACCATTCACAGCGCTAAAGGACTAAACAGCGCGACGCTCGCAAAACTTAATTCAACTTTTATTGCCGGGAGAGATTTGTTCGCCGCTCTCACGGGAGGATTTCACACTCTCTTGCCGGTTTGAATGACAAAGGCGATCCCGTGGGAAAATCACGCGCCTTTATAAAATGGATAAAGGGACGGGACTCCGTCCTGTGATAATGATTATTGCTTTTGGTAAGTTGACTAGTTCTTGATCATGAAACGCCTGTTCTCATTATTTCAATATAACTTGGAGGCTTGCTTTATAAAACGCGCGTACGAAAAGTGTAAGTTTGTATTTGATTAATTTAGACAACAAGAAAAACTTTAGACATAGATTATTGCGTCTTTATTATAAACTCTTAATATTGTTGTTTATTGTATACATTTATGACACATATCAGCTTGTATTTCAGAACGACCTCAAATTCAGTCAAAATCTTAAACGAGAGGTGTTTACAACAATATTCTGTTAATGAGATTGGAATTTTTTTTATTATTTTTTTTATTTTTTAATGCCTTTCCCCTCCCGCAGTAAATCCCGAAACCCAACCTTCAGAGATAAGTTATTGTATGTGTGTGATGTTTAGTGTGATCTCCCGGTCTCAGTAGGCTACATGCCGACCTCCGAAGTTTAGCTTAGTCCTGTGAAGTGATCCAGGGGCTAGTTCGGGTGTAAAATATGTTTACTGCAAGCAGATAGCGCAAACCTGTTTTTCAAGAATCTTGTGCTACCTATGTTAGTGGTTCTTGGGTAGTTTTGCTTTAGGACTCGGTGCGTCAAGTGCCAAAATAGTTTACCCTTCAAAAATGGCCTTCACATCAAACAGTTAAATGTATTAATATAAGGCTACTAATGAACTGTGTAAGTCCAACAGTATGCAAAAAGTATTAATATGAATAGAAAATCTTACCAATTTCATTTAAAAGTGTCTTTTGAATTTCAGTTTTCATGCTCTCAACAGCTAATAATGCACCAAAATGTATTTATTTATTGTTTTCATTCATTCATTTATTTATCAAAATGAGGTTTACATTAAAAAACAAACTACATATGATCCCTTTGAAACCTAAATATATAAATGCTTGATTTTTGAGGATGAGGGAATGCCATAACATGTCCGTGTTGGCATTTGCCTAAAACCTTCTGTAGAGTTTGATGGGATGCATGACTTTTGACGTCAACAACAAAAGAGACCTTTTAAAAGAGAATTAAAACCTATTTTAATTTTCCGTCATAACAGTGAAATTGACTTCATTTTATTTATTTTTGTATGTGTGTGTTTTGTGTGTGATGTGCTTCAGCACGTTCCTGGATGTTTCCATTCATTATCATCCATACAATCAGGTCTTATCTGCTCTCACTTACCAACTTTTACTGTGTCATGTTTTAACACTGCAGATATTGTCCTCAGTTGCATGACCCTTACACAGCAGGGTTCTTTTTACCATAGTATTTCAATTTTTACTATGTTTGTCTTCTGTTCCTTGAATTAAGTCTTCCACCTTATGAGAACAGCATTTCCCTCATGAAGAGGCAAGTTGTTACATGTCACCTTCTCTCAGTTTTGGTTTCTGTCCCTCTGCCGTTCTCTTCAGCTTCTTTCCCCCAGTGTAATGTTCCAGCTCATTTTTTGTCTTGTATGTGTTAGTGATTTTTCTCTCTTCAGCTGCCATGCTGATATAATTTGTCTCAGAGCACTTAATTCCCAACCTAATAAGATGTTAATATTCACTTTTAGATGATGGTGTGTTTTCATTTCGGTGCTTTGAACTCATTCATGACCTAATATGGTTATTTACAATTAACATTTCCATAAATAGACACATTTCTTTAAGGTCATCTTTGTGCTAGCCCACCTCAAAAAACAAAAAAAAAAAAAAAAAAACAAGAACAAAAACCTTTTAACAGATAAACACATTTAGTGTTTACAGTCTTTCTTTAGGTAACAAAAAATATTGATGACTCATGTTGACTGATACTGATATTTGACTGATACTGTTACTACATAACAGTATTTTTTCCTAGTTGTCCATTACAGAACTCAAACTCCTGTATTTAATTAGTACATTCTGTGTACCTGAGATATCTTCTCTTCTTCTCTCAGTGTTGGTCTGTGAGGGCCGTGTGGTGAAGGTTCCGGTCCGTCCTCTGGTACGTGTAGAGGGGCAGGCTGTCTCCATTCGCTGTGATGTGTCTGACTACGAGGGACCCCGAGATCAGGAGTTTGAGTGGTCTTTGATCCTTGCCGATGATAAATTGCTCTCGCTCGTCTCCACCTTTGACAGTAATTTCGTGGACCCTTCAGTGAGGGACCGGGTTAACAGTGGTGACATCAGTTATAATAAGCTTGGAGATGCTGCTGTTGAACTCAAATTCAAGAAGGTCAGAGCAACCGACAGTGGCCTGTACCGCTGCAGCACCCCGAGCACTGATACGTTGATCAGCGGGAACTACTACGCCGATGTGGAGCTCAAAGGTGAGTCAAGCCTGCTAAGACTTTGTTTACTTCACTCTTAGGAAAGAAAAAAATTTTTTTTTGCAAAAATTGTACCTTTTGGGTTCAGCATCTTGTCACTGTACCATAAGAGTACATATTACTACCTTAAAGGTACAAATTATTACTTTAAGGTACTAATATGCAGGCTACTCCTACACTCCAACTTCTTAACCCTATAAAGCCCGACATATTAAATCATAAAAAACTCCACAAAGTCTCAGTTTTTTATGGCTCTTATAGTAGGAGAATATGGTGCTCGTACTCAAGGAGGAAGGCATAACTCCTAAATTTTATTTAGAGGCCCAAACTGAGCAAAAGTATCCAGTTTGACGCAGTTGCTGATATTTATACGACCAAAAATAAGATGAAATTGATTGTAATCAGCTTGTAATTTAAATCAATAAGATCTTTATAACAGTATGGCAGAATACTTGCATAAAATGGATATAAATATCAGTTGTCACTTTATATTCACCAATAAAATGTCTTATTAAAATTATATTTAAATGCTAAGTTTTATGATCAAAGTTTTTTTATTTTTATTGTGGGAGGGCAAAATATATTATGCATTGCAATACAGTGATGGTTGAGAGATGAACAAAGACATTTTCTCAAATCTTAATGTATCATATTTGATACTCGCATTTTAACATTATTTTTCTAAAAATATTATTAAGATTATATCTGACTGATCCAGCTTTATTTGTAGATTTTCTGGGTCAGTAAATTAGATAATGTCCATGTCCTGGTGAACTTTTCCTTTTATTTGTAGATTTGTTTTCCCTCTGGGAATTGTTTCAGGCCTTATAGAGGACCATTAAGGAAGCAGTCACCATTAGGAATTTCCCTAAAACTTTAGCCAAAAGAGAGCCTTCTTCACTATGACACCAAGAGGCACAGAGTGTGGGAAAAGTCAAGGGTGAAATGCAAATTGGCTCTTAGCGGCTCTTTTAGCTGATGCTGTGATGTACTAATAACAAAGCAAAACCTCGCAAGTAGAAGTTTTGAGGAAATGAGAGTGATGATAGCCCAAGAGTTTGACGAGAGAAACGTTCTGAAGATAAATGTTCTGTTAGTGGTTCATGTGATGAGTTTAGGAACTTCAGTATCAGAGTTAAAAAGGCTCTTAATTTCTATTGCACTCCTGGAACCTGGAAACTAAGTGTCATTTATGTATTTGCACGTTCAGCTGAAAAAGCTGGAGGATCTGTAAAATGCTAAATACTCTGTCTGCAGTTCTGCATTCACATATAAAAGGAACAATAAATTATATTTGTAATCAGTGTTCAGGTACACACTACTGTTCAAACGTTTGGGGTCAGTAAGATTTCTTGATGTTTTTGATTCTCACCAAGGCTGCATTTATTTGGTCAGAAATACAGCCAGAACAATATAATTGTGAAATATTGTTATAATTTAAAATACTTGAATTTATTTTTTGAACAAATTTATTCATGTGATGTCCAAGCTGAATTGTCTAAGCTTGAAGTCTTCAGTGTCAGATGATCCTTCAGAAATCATTCTAACATGATTATTTGCTGCTCAAGAAACATTTATTATATTTATCAAAAGTTGAAAACTGTTGTGTTGCTTTATATTTTTATCAAAAACATTATGCTTTTTTCCATCCTTTTATCAATAGAAAGTCAAAATAACAGTATTTATTTGATATATATATCATCAGTATAATGTGTCCTTGCTGAATAAAATATATAATTAAAAAAAAAAAAAAAAAAAAAATGAACTTACCCCAAACTTTAGTTTAATATCAGATGTATACAGTATAATTTATTCATCATATCCTATTAATGGTGTATTTGTATTGACTCCAGCTCTCTTTTTAAAGGTTAAATGTGTACTTTTTGTAGCACTTGTGGCAACAAATGAAATTATCTTTTATGTTTTAAGTTATTTTATGTTATTTTATTTTTTTATTTTGAGCGGTTGGACAGTTGTTGAATATAACAATATGATCTGAACCTAGAGTGTGAGAAATCACACCCATATGAAATCTTTCAGCCCCTCTCCTGCCTGCTTTAAAGTGTCATTTGTTATGTCTAGTGATTGGGGACAGTCTTAAGGTGGCTCCAGCCATTCCCAAGTCAGCTGTGTCTGAGGGAGAATCAGTGGAACTCCAATGCAACACAACACGGAGCTTTGCGGAGCACACCTTCCTCTCCGTTATCTGGTCCATAAGGAAAGAGAGCAGCCCGTTGCAGGAAATCTTGACATTTGGGCCGGATAATAAGATCAAAGTAGGAGGCAACTACACTCAGCGTTATACAGATGGTGGACTTCAGTTGGACCTTCGTGGAGGTGGTTTTTATGGATTGGTCCTGAAGAGAGCAAAGCCGTCAGACCAAGGGGAGTATGTGTGTATGGCCCAGGAGTGGGTGAGACAGGGTGAAGAAGGAAGAAACTGGCGCAAGATACTGGAGAAGTCTGAGGAAATGGGAAAGGTTGTTGTTACACCCACAGGTGAGTAACATCTCATTCTCTCCTCAATTCCTTATAATGCAAGTTTGTAGATTGTGACTACAACATGATTATAAGGTTGTGCTTTAAAAAATAGCTGGTATCATGTTGAACTCCTGAGTGGTAGCCTTCTGTTATAATTTGCAGTACTATTATGAGATATGATTGTTCTCCATTTTTGATGACTTGAGACTGTGAAGAAGATGGGACATTTCCAGTAAGATAATATAGAGTGCAACAGTGATGTCCCCTTTTAATTAGTGGCCTTGCCTCTTTTCTCCATCCATTTTTAAATAAATATTATAAGCTGATGAAAAAGAAAAAAGCTTAATAGTTTGAGACTCTAGGGATACATACTCAGTTCCATTATTTGCAACATTTCATGGTAGTATAAGCAAACACCGCTGAAAACTTTTGCCACAATTTCCATTTTTATGGCAATAGCAACTGTTATTGGTTGATATTTCTTCTGGATTATGGGTAATGTAGTTCTCCAGCAGAAATGATGGGTGTTAGACAGTAAAAAAAAAACAAAAAAAAAACCAAACAGAAAGCTTTTTTTAATTATTCTCAACTTGAGCAGTTCCTGTTGTGCCAAGATGTTTACACAACTGCATGGTTCTTAAGTTTACTAAACTCAAAATTGTTTAGCGGTAGTTAAGTACATTTAGATAATTGAACAAACCTAACCAAATGAAATACTAATCACACTTTAAAAAAAAAAAAAAAAAAAAAAAAGCAAACAAAAAACACTAAATAGATGTTTTAGACTTTATTTCTAAAACAAGTTATAATTCCCCATGTTTTGATCAAGCAAAACATTAAATTGATGTGTGGTTTGCTAATGGCCATGCTCAGTAACAATATGAGTTTCAAGCTTTATCTTTATAGCTTTTACATTTCATTAATCCATTCCATGTTAAATATAAAAATATTAATCCTCAAATCAAAAGAAATGACTGCAAAGACTGTAATAGCCATAGTGGCAGTTATACACAAGGTGATTTGTTCTGCCTCAAAAGGTTTTGCAGAACTAAGAATCAGTGATCAAACTGAGCATGCTCAGTAGACTCAGTTCTACCTCCATCAAACCTGACATTATAAGCTCTCACTATTTAAAATTACTCTTTGCTCATACATTACCTCATACAAGGGTCCCACTTTATATTGTGTCCCTAATACCTGTGAACTTCCATAGTAACTAAATGTGTACATAGTATGTAACCACAGTGTAAGTACACATTGGTACTTAGTAACTACAGCTCTAATATTTATGTAACTACACACATGTAACAACCCTCAGGATGGTTTGTGTAAGTACAAATGTGGAACAGGACATTGGTAACAATTTTTTTTTTTTTTTTACTTCACTAAGTACTTATATACTTATATAACTACATTTTGTAACAACATGAATAAGAGTAATTGAAACCATTTAATCTAGGGGGTGGAGATGGGTAGTTTTAGGGGTGGAAATGGGGTCCGGGGGGTGGGGATGGGTAGGTTTAGGGGTGGAAATGGGATCCAGTGGGTGGAGATGGGTAGGTTTAGGATTGGAGATGGGTTCCGGGGGTGGAGATGGGTAGGTTAAGGGGTGGAAATGGGATCCGGGGGGTGGAGTTGGGTAGGTTTAGGGGTGGAAATGGGATCCGGGGGGTGGGAATGGGTAGGTTTAGGGGTGGAAATGGGGTCCGGGGGGTGGGGGGTGGGGATGGGTAGGTTTATGGGTGGAAATGGGATCCAGTGGGTGGAGATGGGTAGGTTTAGGGGTGGAAATGGGATCTGGGGGGTGGGAATGGGTAGGTTTAGGGGTGGAAATGGGGTCCGGGGGGTGGGGATGAGTAGGTTTAGGGGTTGAAATGGGATACAGTGGGTGGAGATGGGTAGGTTTAGGGGTGGAAATGGGATCCAGTGGGTGGAGATGGGTAGGTTTAGGGGTGAAAATTGGATCCAGGGGGTGGAGATGGGTAGGTTTAGGGGTGGAAATTGGATCCAGGGGTTGGAGATGGGTATGTTTAGGGGTGGAATTGGGATCCGGGGGGTGGAGATGGGTAGGTTTATGGGTAGAAATGGGATCCAGGGGGTGGAGATGGGTAGGTTTAGGGGTGGAAATTGGATCCAGGGGTTGGAGATGGGTATGTTTAGGGGTGGAAATGGGATGCATTGGGTGGAGATGGGTAGGTTTAGGGGTGGAAATGGGATCCAGGGGGTGGAGATGGGTAGGTTTAGGGGTGAAGTAGGATCCAGGGGGCAGAGATGGGTAGGTTTAGGGATATGTAAAGTGGGAGGAGTTGGATCTGGAGTTGGAGTTGGTGCAACCACTGTATCACCAGTGTACTAACATGGAAACTCGTCAGGATTTGTCCACTTAATATAAAGTGTAACATTCTGGACACCAACCACAATTTATATGTAAAGCATAACTTACTGGCTGCTGCTGTGTAACTGAGTAATTACTTGATAAATCTAATGTAAAGTGTAACACTTTCTTTACCAAAAAGTGCTATTAGTCCTGTTACACATTTGTGCTTTCATTAACAAAAAGTGTTGTTACCAATGTCCTGTTACACATTTGTACTTACAAATACCATTCAGTAGGTTGTTACATATGTGTAGTTACACAAACATTACAGCTGTAGATACTATGTACCAATGTGTACTTTCACTGTGGTTACTTACTATGTACACATGTAGTTACTATGGAAGTACACAGGTATTAGGGACACTTAATATAAAGTGGGACCCCTAAAAGTTTATATGTTTCCTTTATTTGGTAATCTCGCCTGCACTGATAAAACCTCACTCATTATCAGCCTGGTACATTTAAATTATTTTATTTCTCATTAAAACCATTCTTTTCACTCAATATGCATTAGAAAGTCAGTAAACATACTTTAGGTTTGCCATCTGAGCCTGAGGTGAGCATGGTTGTCTAGGATACAGAAACCATTTCTTTAACTCTTTTTAATTCATGCTGGGATTTGTAAGAGAAATTATTGCCTGTAGACACCAGACAGGAGACAATGCTGCTTTCTAAGTCCCTGTTATTATGAAGCATTACGAACAATGATAGCAGATTCTAAAGGGATTTCTAGACTGTAGCTGTGACCTTTTTAAATTATTTTATTAAAAGTACTCCTGCCTGTCCAAGTTCTTTCATATGGTTCTCACTTCAGTAAATGTGTTCATTTTATCTCAGCTTGACTTGAAGTTGTGAAGAGGCCCTGAAGGATTACAAATATTGACAATGACTGATTCTCTTCAAAGTCGGAATGTCTAAGGATGCTCAATGTATAGCTACAAAAGGACAAAAAGTACCATAGAAGTATCATAAAAAGCAGTCTTCTGAGTTCATATGATATATGATAAATGTGAACGTTTTGTTCTCTATCTGTCATTCTAATCTGATTTATTTCACCCCGTCCTCCCATTTGCTGTCAAGATAACATGTGGATGGCCACAATCCTTCTGGTGTGCAGATCACACAATCTTAAATTTTGCTAGATATAGATTACTGACAACACAACATGCATGGAAAATTGAGAAATAAGTTTGCATGACAGTTGCTGGCATAGGTATGCACTTGTTTTGGTTTCTATCGCATACTCTCAAGACCAGAAATTCCTTTAGGGAATAGAAAGTCCCAAACACTTCCAGACGTGCAAACATACTTTCTCTCACAGAGTACACTACCCTGTCCTTCCTTACTTCATCTTTAAACTATGTAATATTACTAGATGCCTGCTGTCAAAACTTTTAAGTTTTAACAGCGGTATGTTTGTGGGTAATTGAGTCAGTTTCGTTTGCCGTTGGGTTTGATGTTATCTCTGACTCTCTTACCGGCCTCCAGACTGCAATGCTGCAATGTGTGAGGGATGTTTGAAGTTTACCAAGCAAACAGAGTCACTGGCTGCCCTATCTAAGTGCACTACGTTTCACCCTTCATAAATGGAAAGCAGATCTAGTGTTTTAGTAAGTTATATCTGATAATACGAAAACAAGTTTAATGACTTTATTTAAAGACTCCTCCATATATCACTTATCTCCATGGCACTTATGAATCTGTTTTCTTTTGTTCAGTCCGGTGTAGGAGTGAATTAACTCTGTGTCTGTGCATAGTTCACTCTGGTTTCAGCAGAGGTGGGTAATCTCTAACCTGTTGTTTGTCTATAAATGATTGACCCAGCTATTTTCCTGGTGTATTTGACAGTTACAGTAGCTCAACTCATGTAAGGGAAAGAAGACTCAGTTTCTCAGGCTTTACAGTTTCATATGATCGCAGGAGAAAAAGACATTTCTGGTTTTACATATGAAAAGTAGGGCTGGGCAATATAGGTAGCTGACAAACTGTTTGTTTTCTAGCATTTTAAATGGACTTGTGTTGTGACGCATTTTTCAAGCTAGTATACAAGCTAGAGCAGATATAAATTAAGTACCATTGAAGTAAGTATGTTTGTTTGTGCTTGTGGATTAGTTAAATGCTTGCAGAAGAGGTGTGTCTTCAGCTTAAGAAAGTTATACGTTGTATCTGCTTTTGTACAGAAAAGTAAACTTTTAAATTTAATAAGCATAATTTGCTATTGACCTTTCTTTTAGTTATGTGGAGGTGTCACACCCTAGAAAATAATGTTTTTAATTATTTTTTTTTTTTCTAAGTTTCAAAATATATTTTAACTTCTCCGGTCTCCAGTCCTGATTAACAATATTTTGAGGGATTCCAGCCGTTTGTTCAATTAATGAACAACGAATCAAACGGTAATTTTAAAGCAAGTCACTTCACATCAGTCAAGACTCACTGATAATTTATTATTAATAATGAGTCATTGCTGAAAACATACAACCCAGTCTCACGGGTAAACATAACTATTTTCACAGGTGGCATTTTCATATGAGTTACTGATGTGAATAGTATGAAACATACGAATGAGATCGCACTAATTCATTTAAATTTGCCAGTTCCCTAAAACATAAAATAGTTATGAACAGCAATAAGATTGTTGAATCATACCCTAATTTTGCTAACGTTACATTTCATGTACATTCAAGATGTCAGTCTCACCACAGGACAACTAACACATTTTACTTATAGACATTAAGACATTATAGTGATGTAAAATGTCTTATTCCGTGATGTAATGTTTTGTATGAATGGACTGTAACTGGGGAAAGAACACATCTGAGAGGGTTACTTTGGCTTTGTTATAAGAGAATGTCCTTCTTTAAAGTGCCAGTAGCAAAGTCCTACTTTCCAGCTCCTCACTTGAGGCCTCATTTCTGAGGCATTCCTCTGTCTCTCATTCTGATGGCTCATTGTGAAACATTACAACTGTTAATCTAAGAGTCCTGCCTCTCTTCAGTTGCAGAGCACCAGCACAATCCTTTTGTTTTGTTTTTTGTTTTTTTCCTCCCATGTTTGCCGCTGGTGATAGAATCATGTCAGGGATTTCTGTGCAACATGCTGCTTTATTTTTGAAGTCTTCTCCCTCAACATTAAATGTTAATCAGTGTTTTGCATATTCTAACTGCACTGTGAATTAAGCTTGGGGAATCTCCATGTAGCAGGATATTCAAAGCTATGCTACATAATGCTACTAAATGCAATGTGCACAAGGCTTAGACCTCTTTGTAAAAGCTTTTTACCCCCTTTTATATTCCAGTTGTCTGTGTAAAATGTTTCTGTATGTGTTTGAGGTCACAGCAGTGCTAGAGGAAGTGCATGCATGTTATATAGTCAGTTTAGATATGGAGTAGAGGAACTGGTTAAGCATCTGCAATGACTAATTTAATCACTGCAGGTTCTTTGTCATTAGGATTACAGTACATACAATAGAGGACTAAAACATTGTTTTCTTACCATTCAAGCAGGTGTCTTTTCTCAAAGTACACAACAGCTGGGTACAATGTGTGACTGCATTGGCAGTGAGTGAGCTGGCCTGGTGTCAAATACACAAAGCCAGTCCTGTGTGTGTGAGTTTACCATAGCCTGAACAATGACAGCTGAAAACTGAGAGAATGTGCACCCTTGCCCTTCCCTTCCTACCCACAGACAGAGAGATAGAGACAAACTACAAAACTAGGTTGGCTACCATATCTCTGCACACACTACGACTGGGTGATATACCTGAAACAACTGTATCTCAGTGTTTTTCATTCTTTTGAATTTTTTTTTTTTTTTTTTTTTGCATTTGAAATGGCTTTGAAGGCGTCATTATTTTTAATCAGAGAAGGCAGTCAAAATTTGGAGCCAAGATTCTGAAAATTTCATGCAAGAAGTAAAACACATTAAACAAGATATAAAACACAATTTAGTTAAAAATAAACGCATGCTTTTCCAAACTATTTATTTTCATTCAATTAATTATATTTAATCATTATCACTTAGATGTATGCACAAATATAACAATCCATAGTAAATAACATCAATTACATACTTACACTACTGTTCAAAAGTTTTTGTGTGTGTTTTGAATAATTATTATATGCTCACCAACGCTGTATTTACTTGTAAAAATACAGTAAAAAAAACAGTGATATTGTTTTCTTTTAATATATTTTAAAATGCAATTTCTTCCTTTGATGGCAAAGCTTAATTTTCAGCAGCCATTACTCCAGTCTTCAGTGTCACATGATCCTTCAGAAAAGAAACAGACTTTTTTTTATATCATTGTCAATGTTGGAAACAGTTGTGCTGGATTTTTATGGAAACCATGATACATTTTATTATTCTTTGGTAAATAGAACGACATTCATTTAAAATATATAAATATATTGTCTTTTATGTCACTTTTGATTAGTTTAATGCATCCTAATAATGCAATGTGGGGGCATCAGTGATGACTCTAAGTGATAGAATAGAATCAGTATTAAATTACTTTAACATACCAACTCAAATTTTGGCACTGAAGTTTAAATCAGAGACTCAGGTTTGTGAAATAAGTCTAATATGATGGTGATTTTTTAAAATCCTATTTCAATATATCTCAACACAGAATGCAGGAACTATTATAATTAAGTCATTTCTGAGTTGATTTCCCCATAGAGTGTAAATGCTGTGATTATGTGGTGTTATTAAAACATTGTTTTGAATGTTGAAAAATGGTATGGGTTTGAGGTGGGATTATCTGTTTGGCTGACCAATGGGGTGGGAAATGCATTTGAAAGCTCATGAAAAGATGAGCTTTCAAATACATACGTTGCTTATGTCTTGCAAATGTTACAGTATGTGTGACAGATTGTTTTTATGTTCCTGTCTTCTCTCACAGAGTTGCAATTCAAGGTTAACCTTACAGCCTCTCTGAATCCTCAGTCCACTAGCGAGCCCACTGAACTGCGCTGTGAAGTGGTCGACCTCCTCCACCTCCAAGATGGCCGCCTGGGCGTGACCTGGTCTTACTCTGCAAACACACCTGGAGAAGTATCTCAGAAGAAAATCACTATAGCCTCTGTGAATGAGCAAGGAGCTCTGATTGCAAGCAGTGAGTACCAGCAGAGGCTGGACAGTGGGGACATAGCAGTGACCAGGAGAGAGTCTAACATCTTCGTTCTGCGAATGCTTCAGACTCGAGATGCGGACATGGGCTCTTATTCCTGTGGAGTAACAGCATGGAAGCCCACTCAGAAAAGTGGATGGGAAAAAGCAAAGGAGGTCCAGTCAGCGCCTGTCACTGTTCAGTGGACACCAAAGAGTAAGCACTAAATTTTGGGCCTTTTTTTTCTTCTGAAGCTTCCCTTTAGGTCTGTTAGGTATAATTTGGTAAATTTGGCCGTGAAACACTTTCAAAATGTGGCTGAAGTTTTTAGCCAGAAGCATACTTTAAGCAAGTAAGCAAACCTGACTGCTTGGCCAACACATTTTGAAGCGTTTGGCCCTATTAAGAGTATGTTCTTGTTCTGCATTACTGCTCTTTATGGTTATACAGCTCTGTACTTAGGGAGGAGATAGTTACTTTAAATGCCTGTTCCTTCAAATCAGATGTGTTACTTCAGTCAGCAAGAATCATTAGCAAGATTCTCAAACTGTTGCTCCACCTTGACCATAATTGATCTCAAGGAGAAAATTGAACACAGAAGACTGCTAATGCTAATGTCTGCTCATTGCAGCAATGTTAAAAATGCAACTCGTATTTTGGGTTGCATTCAGAAATCAACCACACAGTTTGTGTAGCTAAAATTGTTTGCCCTCTTAAACTTTTGAATAGTATGTTTCAGTCCTTTAACAACAACTTAACTGTCCCCAGACTGTTTTTAGTATTTGCAGTCACTCTTCTGATATTTCATTTTTACCCCATGAGCTAAGTGCTTCCAGCAACTCTGACATTTGTTCCATTAAGTGCGCTGTTTTAAAAAGCATGCATCAAAGCTTGATGTTTGAAAGTCCCCAATGTCTCTCATTTTTCAGCTCTCAATAAGGGATTAGAGTAAAAGGCTTTAATTGTGTTTGTGATGGGGTCTTCTCTGTGAAGGCATATTTAGCTCACAATGGCTGCTCTGTCTTGGTCTGGACACTCTCCATTGCACCCTTGATTTAACTTAGCTGTGTTCTTAAGCAATAACTGATACTGACAAAATGTACATGGTGGCAAGCACCTAGTAAGGAGGTACTGCATCTTTTAAATCTGTTAGTATTCTTTGTTTTCAATTCTGGAAGGGAAATGTAAAATTTGGCACAGTAATTGAGGAGTGTCTAAAGATTCCTGATGGCAATTTTGGTCTTTTTTTTTTTTTTTTTGGTCGCTTTACCAACAGTTTACTACCCTTCAAGTGTTATCAAGAAACGTAATTTACTATGATTGTTTTGATGCTGCTCCTAAAAATGGTCAATTCTTTTACCAAAATGTGATCAGAAGATGTTCAGATGAAGCCTCGTAAATTTTTGAGGGACTTCCAATAAATCAAATAAATCCAAGAAATCTTTTTTCAAAGTTGACAACAGAGCCTCCAAATATGAGGTCTGCAGCAGAGACTGATGTGTGCATGTGAAATAGGAAAAATAACTATAAATACTATAAATATCTAAAATATATATTAAAAGTCACTGAAAATGATATTACATCGTTAAAAAAAGTTATTTGATTGTTCACAAACTGTATTTTGCAATAGTTTAATAAGTATTTGTGATCTTTTTAGTACCAGTTTTGCAAGTATTAGCCCATCGTGTGAGAGAAGCCTCGACTGGTGGATCCACATTTGAGATGAGCTGTCAAGTGACTGGTCAGAACCTGAAGAATCCAGGCTACTCTGTGCTTATTCGCTTTGAGGAGACCTTGGGAGGCAAGTCCCGCAAAGTACTGTCTCTTAGCCAAGACTCAGTCTTGCAGCTAGAGGAGTGGAGCGAGCCGAGCCGCATTGACAGCGTGGTTCTGGAGAAAACCGGACAGCTCGAGTACCGCTTCCGTTTGTATGGGGCCCAGGTCACAGATCGGGGGTTCTACTATTGTGACGTCACGGCCTGGACACGAGATCAGACCCAAGACTGGATCAAAGCCATCAGTGCGGAGTCCAGCAAGATTGAGATCGCTTTTGTACACACAGGTATTATCATGCTAACTACACTAGACTCATAAAACAGTTAGCTTTAGTACTCAAAAGGATGATGCTGAATTGCCTGTAGGTATGTTTACAGATGATGTCATGTTACCCTTTCACACGCTCTAATTCTGTAGTTCCTTCTTTCTGTCTGATTCTGGATGACTAGACCTCTATAGTCTTTCCCTCAGGGCAGATTCCTGCTGCTTACAGAGACACTGTCACTCTCTCTCGTTCATAGGCAGCTTTTTAAAACATCCTAGACCGGCTCCTGATGTGAAAGCTGGTTCCAAAAGCTAAATCAAGGCCAAATTCACATGATAAATCCAAGGTGGCAGACAAAACGCGTGAAATATATGTATAGAATGCTGGAGTGATGATGCATTTTTATAGGCCAGCCCAGAAGTTCACATCACCTTGGTTCCAGTTTTCCATTGGCTTTTGGATTAGTGTGGAACAGAAGCTTTGTGATAAGCAAAAGTTTATGATTCTTAAATGCTTTGTTCATTGTGATAATGTACAGAACTGAGCACAACTTTTATGAATTTTGAAGCTGAAATACTATCATCAAAAAGCTAACTGTAGTCTATAAACGACCTACACCGCGATCTCGTGACTTCAGCATCACTATCACCAAACTTCCCACAACTCCTTTAGTCTTTTTTTAAAAAGTAATTTCCCTGAAAGTTTGAGATAGAATAATTTGCAAAAGCATGATTATAAACACAATAAGGTTGTGGACTAGTGAGTAGATGTTTACCTGTTTGGCAAGATGATGTTTAATGTCTCCAACAACCTCTGTAGTCCCATTTATCCGCCCTTTTCAAGTCAAGCAAAAGCTTTTTTAAAAAAACACAAGAGGGTAGTAATGATGAATTGTGTGTCTTAGAATAAAGCTAGAAAATATACTGAGCTTGTGTTGACCACAGACCTTATTTCAGGCATTTAACCAATGCCCCATTTAAAAACAAATCCAATAACTTGAGGACCAGAAGTGCTAAAAAATTCATTTGTTTCTGAGTTTTTTACTACAGAAGTATGTAATCCCAGCTCTCTACCTCTCATTCGTTGATATGTATTCATGCTTAAGTATCTATAATAATAGTTCAGAATATTTTTAATAGTTTGGCAAGATAATGTTTTGTGTGTTCTACATTTAATTTTGTAATATTTTGTCATTAGCTAAGCAACATGCTAACGGCAAACTTTTGAAATCAATTCAAGAGGCAGATCTCTCTTTTTTAGCACATAGAGTTGTTCACTATGTAGAGTTTTACAAATCAGTCACTTTTGAGTTTAATTTCCATTAGGATGCTGTCTTAAAAGGTTCCTGCCTTAGATAGCGGGGCAGATCAATATGTTTTGGGAGTCTCTCTCTCTCTCTCTCTCTCTCTCTCTCTCTCTCTCTCACTCTATGTTAGTATATGAATTCAAACGAAAGGTTGAAGTATGAAATATGTAGAAATATGAACATCCAGTTAAAGACTCTGAAATCTAGGTTGACTTTTAAAATGGCAAATGTTTGTTTCTTACACAGGTCCAGTATTCAACATATCCATTCATTCAGAAGCAAACAATGTGTTAATTGGGGACACAGTCCAAATGAAGTGTGTCATATCCATCCTGGAAGCTTCTCCTAACACTGGCAAGTACTGTTTGTGTAATGTCTATACAGGTGCATCTCAATAAATTAGAATGTCATAGAAAAGTTCATTTATTTCAGTAATTCAACTCAAATTGTGAAACTCGTGTATTAAATAAATTCAGTGCACAGACTGAAGTAGTTTAAGTCTTTGGTTCTTTTAATTGTGATGATTTTGGCTCACATTTAACAAAAATCCACCAATTCACAATCTCAACAAATTAGAATACTTCATAAGACTAATAAAAATATAAGAAATAATTTTTATTGAATTGTTGGCCTTCTGGAAACTATGCTCATTTACTGTACATGTACTGAATACTTGGTAGGGGCTCCTTTTGCTTTAATTACTGCCTCAATTCGGCGTGGCATGGAGGTGATCAGTTTGTGGCATTGCTGAGGTGGTGTGGAAGCCCAGGTTTCTTTGACAGTGGCCTTCAGCTCATCTGGATTTTTTGGTCTCTTGTTTCTCATTTTCCTCTTGACAATACCCCATAGATTCTCTCTGGGGTTAAGATCTGGTGAGTTTGCTGGCCAGTCAAGCACACCAACACCATGGTCATTTAACCAACTTTTGGTGATTTTGGCAGTGTGGGCAGGTGCCAAATCCTGCTGGAAAATGAAATCAGCATCTTCAAAAAGCTGGTCATCAGAAGGAAGCATGAAGTGCTCCAAAATTTATTGATAAACGGGTGCAGTGACTTTGGTTTTTCAAAAAACACAATGGACCAACACCAGCAGATGACATTGCACCCCAAATCTCCCAGTTCATTTTATGTCACATAAACCTTTGATGTATAAAAGGAACAGAATCTCAGAAGTAACCAAGTGCTTTCTTAGGTATTTTAATTATTTAAAGGTTTTTTGTAAAACACTTTAGCTTCTCACCAGTTATTTTAGTGTCCATTCATTCCTGTTCGTGTTTTGCCTTAATCCACTCTGACCTTGTAAGCTCTCTGGATGGCATGTTTTAATATCAATATCAATATCAATATCAATATCAATATCAATATCAGTATAAATATCAATATCAATATCAATATCCATGTTTAACTTAATTAAGGCATCTACATTCAGTTTGTTTATCAGCACTTAATAGCACCCACCTTTCTTTATTAGTCTCCTTTTTTCTTCGGTCACATGCTGTTCTTCATGTTTTGTGGGTGTGTTAAAGTTATTCACAGTCAGAGCCAGTTGGAAATTATCAC
Source organism: Cyprinus carpio (assembly GCF_018340385.1). NCBI lineage: Eukaryota > Metazoa > Chordata > Actinopteri > Cypriniformes > Cyprinidae > Cyprinus > Cyprinus carpio. The sequence continues at coordinate 4,301,469 of NC_056605.1, forward strand.
CTGAGCTTTACCCCCTGAGTCACATCCTGCATTGGAATGACAAAGCGTCTTTTCCATATGTTCCTGTTGCTTGATAGTTACTCATAATGAATGTTTGCACAGTAATGTGAAGTAGGAAATTTAATTGTCTTTATAAAGAGCCTGCTGTGATCGTATCAGTCCGAAATGTTGCACTCTTGTGGTTGAATGTTGGGTAAAACTCAGAATAACATGCACAACATTCCCTCCTCATCAGTCTGTAGCCACAGACAAGCACACACATGCTGTAGTTATAGATACATGTCAGCACAAT